>NC_080041.1:87145253-87447716 GCF_012489685.1 Lotus japonicus | reverse complement strand
TAACGTAACATACAAGTGGTGAGAAACATAAATATTAATTGGGAAGATAATTTAATTAACTTTAAAGTTCAACTATTTATTTATTTATTTTGAGGTACGACTCACTTTAACAAAAAAAAAAAAACAACGCTCACATTAATTAGTTAAAACTTATGAGAGTTCTACCGTGTTATTGATGTACCTGACCATGAGATGGAATTGCTTTTGCTAAGGATTCTCTTGGAGTGTTTTAGTTTTGTTGCTTTGTTTAGTTTTCTGATGTATCGAAAAAGAAGTGTCACCCATATTTTTATTGATCTCCACATAAAAAATTTAACCAATCAATAAAAGAGTGTTAAAATAATTATTACTAGCATTTTCTTACCTAATTTGAGATTCTCTTAACTCATCATTTTATTAGAGGGTGAAAATTATTTATTATGATAATATTTTTTTTCTTCTCATTTTATATATATATATATATATATATAAATTTTTCACTAAATAACCAAAAATTTCATTTACTTTCTATTATTGTGTGTTTCTGCTTTTCACGCATTTAATAATTACATAAGAGAATTGTGAATATTGACAATAATTTGACAAATAAAAAAGAGTGGTATTGAAATTGAGAAGGGAAATGTTTTAGGGACACCAAATCCACCTATACTTAGTGCCTGTTTGGGTGGGCGTTGGAGGCCCCAAACACACGTTGCCAACGCTGAAAACAGGACGCTCCAAGTTATAGCTTCTCCCCCAACGCACGTTTCCACCGCTCCTCACCGCTGTTCCAAACAGGCTCTTAAATGAGAGAGATAAAGATATAATGTGATGTGATGTGATAAAAACAAAAGAAATATATATTTCGAAAAAAGAGAGAAAGATATGAAGTGAAAAAATGGGAAACAACCCAAAAAAAAAGTGAAAAAAATGGGTGAAAATAAAATCTCTGAGATTCTTGGTGTGAACATATCCAAGTACAATTGAAAAGGACTGAAAGCAGAAGTAATTGACCAATTGGAAACCGAAAGGGACAAAAGAGAAAAGGAGAAAAAAAGAATTCACAAGAATCGACCATAAAAAGTAAAAAATAAATAACACGTGCGCCGGGGCACTGGTTCGGACTTCAGTAGAATGCAGCATAATATAAAAAGTTTTTTTTTAAAATACCAACATTCCAACCAGATAAAACACATGCCCCGTTTGGAAAAACAGCTTAATTAAGCGCTTATGGTCATAAGCGCTTATTCATAAGCTATTTTTAAAAATTTGTTGAAATAAATTAAAAATAAGTTGTATATAAGCATAAGCTGTTTTTCATAAGCTGTCCCGAGTAGCTTATGAAAATAAGCTGAAAATGGCTTATGACCTGCCATAAACTGATTGCATAAGCTCTCCCAAACACTGGCATAAGAGCTTATGCTGTCAGATAAGCTCAAATAAGCTCTTCCAAACTGGGCCTTTAGCTTCTTAAACATTTAATCGTTCCACTCTTGAGCGGTGCGTTTGGAAAATGATTCTTATGAGAAGGTTTTCCACTTAAATGATTCAGAGTTTTGGGGATTTGTCTCATGACTACTATTAGAAATTAGGAGGCCTATACTCAACCACAAAAGCTAGCTCAAGAGTTGAGGTTTGCACTACCCTTATAAACAGGGGCGGACCCACGTTGAACTGAGGGGGTTCAACTGAACCCCCTGAAAAAAAAAATTTCCTACTTACCCCCCAAGAGTGATTTTTTTTTGAACCCCCTGAAGTTTGAAAATTGCACCCAGGTCCCAGTCAACACTCAGTCACTCATTCCTCACTCCTCTCTCTCTCTCTCTTCCTCACGCACTCACTCTCTCACGGTCTCAACTCTCACCTTCACTCACGAATCACGATCCAGAGTTCCAGACCACCACCGGCCACCAGCCCACCACCACGGTACCACCACTACACCAGGCCCCAGCCACCACCACGGCACCACTCATTGATTCACGGTTCGACTGTTTCAGTGTTCACTCTTTTCTCTCTCTCTCTCTCTCTCTCTCAACGCTGCAACCCACCAGGCGGCAGCCACAGCCCACCAACGCCACCAGTCCACCACCACCGCCCACCGGCGGCCGCCCAACGCACCACCACTCTCTCTCTCTGCTGCTGTTGAAGACTTGAAGCTTGAAGGTTAGTTAGAAATTGAAAACCCCAAATTGAAAAACCCCAAATTGAAAACTTAAACCCCCAAATTGAAAACCCCAAATTGAAAAACCCCAACACTTTTTATCAAATCATTGTGCTGCTGTTGAAGCAATCTGAAAGTTAGGAATTGAGTTTGAGTTTAGTTAGTTAGGAATTGTGTATATCATATATGAAGGGAATTGAGTTTAGTTTATTTAGCATAAGCTTGTTGTCCTGATGTAGGAATTGAGTTATAAGCTTGTTGTCTTGCTTTTCCTTTTGCTGAATTTAGTTTGTGTATATGAAATTGAAGTGAAATTAGACTGGGAAATAAGCTTGTTGTCTTGGTTTGAGATTGGAAATTTGGAATGTGAAGGGAAATGATTTCAGATTGCTCAAGTCTGTCATGAATGATTTGTATATAACTTCATGTATTAATCTAATTTAAGTCTACTCTATCTTGTGAAGAAAATACCCATTTTCCTTTTGCAAGTATGGAAAACAAACATGCCTTTACTTATTTAGTTTTTTCCTTTTCTCCCCTGAGGAACTCATAAGCAGTGTCTCTGGTATTGATTTTACCATAAAAATGGGGTAGCTTATACTAAATCTGGAATACCTACTTATAAATCTTTCTATTTTCCATGGTGCAACTTGATGTTATGTGGAATTTTGAAGATGTTATATTGATGGATGTTGCAAGACTGCAAATTTTCCTTTTACTGAATGATATTATTTATTACCATGTTTTAAGACTGTCAGTTGAGAATTGAGATGACTATCAACTCAGTTAAGGACTTAAGGCCATTAGTGCCTTTAGTGCTGTTGGCTAAGGCTGACAACTCATGGTCTGTCAAATCTGCATGAATGAATAATAATTATACTTTTATTAGTTTTATTGATTAAGTTTCAAGAAAAATCTGTACAATGATGAAAAGTTAACTTAATCCTCAAATTTCTAGCCTACATTTGAGAAGGAAGGATGAGTTTCATGTAATTTTACAGAAGCCACATGTTTTTAATGCTATTGATTGATTTCAAAAATAACATCACACTAGCACTCGACACAAGTGCTGATAAGGATATCATACCTGGTATTTTATGGATACAGCCATACCAAATGTCCAAATGAAGAGCTTTAGATCTGTGTTATCTGATGCCCCCAATAAGAAATTTTCTGATGTTTTGCTGTTAGATTTAGTTAATGGCTGTATTTGCTTCTTAACTTTCATGCTCACTACTATTTGTATTTGTATAAACATATTACAGTTGTTTTTAATTATATTTTTTATCGATGTGCTCATTTGAAAATTTTGAACCCCCTGACCCCGGGGTCCTGGATCCGCCACTGCTTATAAAGGCTATCTATGCTCTATCTCTAGCCAATGTGGGACTTCTAACACACCCCCTCACGTCCAGGACTGAACAACCTGGAACGTGGGATCAACAACAACGGGTGCCCCGAATATGGGAAGTCTCCACAACAAACAACAAATGGATCTAGGATAGACTCTGATACCATATTAGAAATTGGGTAGGTCTAACTCAACCCAAAAGCTAGCTCAAGAGTTGAGGTTTGCACTACCCTTATAAAGGCTATCTATGCTCTATCTCTAGCCAATGTGGGACTTCTAACAACTACTGAGCGAGTGTTAGTAATTTTTTTTGAAAAAAATAAAAAAATGGAAAAGGAAAAATTGCCATTGCTATCATTGTGAAAAGAATCTTCGAACAAGAGGTGTTGGATGACATGGAGATGGTCGATGAAGCCTACACGTGGCTGAATTCTATTGACTTTCATTCACTTGAGTGCTAAAACACATGAAAAGTAGAGTCACAGAAAACGACAACAACGACTCAGCATTTTAATTTTTTAAAAATAATAATATGAAAAACAAGGAGTAACTTCTGCTAACTGCTAAAGACACTTCAGTGGTGGTAAGGTGAATTTTCTCTCACTGCGTCGAGTTCAGACCTAGTTTTGTCCATGAATCCACGATTTTTTTTACTATTTTTTTTTACATTTAGAAAATTATGGAAGTAACTCTTGACAAAATTTTAAAATAAAAAAGAGAAAACTTTTAAAAATGTAACGGGGATGCATCCTGTAAAGCTTACCGCATCAAAACATCCGCTACACTATTGTGCTTTGAAGAAATATGCATGAAGTAAAAATTCATTTATTGTAAACAAATTTTATTTTTGGTACATCGAAAAGATAAATTGAATCAACCATGAATCAAACCCTGGACCTCCCCTACCCAACTCATATGTCTCTCAGCTCCTACCACTTGAATTCCCCAAACCTCTTCATGCATTCAATCTAATGAAATTAAAAATGGTGACTTTGTATTGTTGGCACATAGGACATTTTGGATCATATGTTTGTAAGACCGAGTTGTGGGTTTAACTTGCTTAATAAACTTATAGTGACCTATTGTCATTCTTAAATCACACACATTGTAATTCGTAACGAGTTTCACATTTTCCCTTCTCTCCCGTCCATACATCCCTTTAGATGCCCCGCCAAATGTCTCACATTTGATAACAACTATTTTAGCCCTTACACATTTACAAAATTGGGTAATTTGCTCTAGCTTGCACCCAAAACATGATATAGACCAAACCCGGTCATGCATTCAATCAAATTTCAAGGATTCATGGCGGTATGGGATCCGGAGACTTGAACTTATGTGAGAATATATAAAATAATGTAAAATTATAAAATGTTTGTGGGACAATTATTAATATAGATTATACATAAAATCTTAATAAAATGTAAGTCTTTAGTGGGGGCAATTGCCCCCAATGTCTCCGATAAGGATTTGTCTTCTGACATTAGTTGCGCATAACACAAGTTAAAAATGGTGCAATCAACAATGTTGACATGGAGTGCATGTATTTTGGAGCATATATCTGCTTACGTGATCGAGATGAGGGTCTAACTAGCTCTCAATCAACTAATAGTTTACCCATCACTAGCTCCAATTCAATCATCATAACTCTTTTTTATATTTTGTGATCACTTATGGTAATGTCTTTCACATTAATTGGTTCTGCTCTCTTTTTGGGACCTTCCTTGAGATGTTGTCAAATGGTTTACGTTTGCCTTACTACGTATAACAACGATGAATCAATTAGATTAACCAAAACTAGCTAACAACATAAAAATGTTTATTTCCAAGGACTATTCTTAATCATCGTTATCATTTTCTATGATTTTTCATAATTGAGATATATCAATGTTTAATTGATAAAACATAATTGAGATATATCAATGCTTAATCAATAAAAAAAGTTTATTCAAAGCTTACACTAATATTTTTGTATGATTAATTAAAACCAATAATTACCAAATATGATATTTTTTAAAGGAAATATGATTTTATTTTTGCTTGCATTCAATGTCATTTAAGAGTCTTCATCTCAGCTAGATTTGTCTTTTCATAATCTCACGTCATGATATGATATTTGGATAGCATTATAAACTAGTGATGACATAATTTGAACTTTTATACTACTTTCACCTTAAAGTAAGAATTCTTTTATTATTGTTTCAAAAAAATCCTTTATTATAAAATATAAATACATATAGTTTATAGTTCCTTCTCACAAGTCATGCATATGTATCATTAATTTTTTTATGATCAATATTGTAAGAGTAATTTTAAAAAATTATATAGTTTTGTTCATACTCATCTTAATTGAACGACTTTATTGTTTTGTTGCTACCAACGATGCTTATTATGTTAACGTGTTTTCAATTTTTCTCTATTGCAATGTGATAAAAAATTCAAAATGGGAAACGAAAAAGGTGAAAACAACAAATTTATTGATTTATTCAAACTTTTAATAACAACTATTTTTCTCCTGCACCTTTACACAATTTGGCAATCTGCTATAGTCAGCAACCAAAACATGACTCTAGAACAAATTTGGACGTCATACATCCAATCAAATTTCAAGGTTTTATGGTTTTAGTTATACACTACAATTTTACACTTAGTATTGTTGACATTGAGTGAACTTTGGAGAATCTTTTTGCGTGACTGGGTTGTGAGTCCAATTAACTCAAATAAAAAATTGTGACTCATTGTTAGTTTGGGTTCAATCATCATAGTTCTCTATATGATTTTGTAATCACTTATCACACCGTAGTTGTGACCTATTGTTGGTCATAATTCAATCATCGCAATTGTCTTTTATCATTTGGTGATCACTAACACGGTAAAGTTTTAAGTGATTGTGACATGTTAGTCATAATTCAATCATCGTAATTGTCTTTTGTCATTTGGTAATCACTAACACGGTAAAGTTTTTCACATTATTCCTAGACTTTCTATGATTTATTCTGTGAAATGATTCACATTTGCCTTACTACGTATAACAAGGACAAATCTCACCAATATATATGATTTTTTCATTAAATTAAAAAAAGCTAGTAACAAAACGAGATTTATTTTCAATGGTCATTTTTAATGATTGTTACTCCTATCATTTTTTTCACTTCTCATAATCACTTAATCTCATAGTTGGGGTTATTTCATGTTTCATTATAAAAAACTTTATTCCTTATGCAATTTGACAATCTCTTCTAGTCCGCAACTAAAACATGACTCTAGATCAAATTTGGTCATACATTCAATCAAATTTTTAGGTTTCACGATATTAGTGCCTCAGAAAAGTTAAAAATGGTGAACTTATCATTGCTAATATTAAGTGAACTTTAGAGCATCTCCTTGAGTGTCTGAGTTATGGGTCCAATTCAATCATCATAGCTCTTTTTTCATTTGTGATTGCTTACGCTCTAAAGTATTTCACTTTGTTTATGCTCTTTATGGTACCTATAACTTGCTTGAGATACTGTCAAACCGTTCATGTTTGCCTTGCTACGCAGAACAAAGGACAAAACTCATTGATGCATATGTTCATTCTACTAATTTATAAAAAGGTATTTAGATAAAGAGATTTTTCAAGGGGCTATTTATTTTAAACAAGGGGCTACTTTTAATCATCGTTATCATTTTCTATATTTTTTTTAGATTAGATTTATCAGTGTTTAATTAAAAAGTTTATTCAAAGCTTAAATTAATATTTTCATATTGTTTATTAAAACCATTAATTACCAAAAAAAAAATTAAATAAACCATACAAACAGTTTTATTTTTATTTTTTGCATCCAATGTGAATTAATTGACCGTCTTCATCCTAACTGGATTTGTCTTTTAATAGTCTCACGTCATGATATGATTTTGGTATAGTAATAAAAATTAATGATGATAACATTTGAAATTTTATATACTACTTTCATTTGAAACTTGAAAGCACAAATTCTTTTTGGAAAATATTTAACAGCTCCTTCTCATAAACACGATACATATGCATAATTACCTTTTTATAGTAGATTTTCTATAAAGGAGTAATGTTTTAATATTTATATTTTTTCCTTTCAAAACCCATAATATACTATCGGAGTTGGCACTAATAAGGAGAGCAGAAAGCTTACCTCTAGAAAGAGTTCGAACTCAAAATAAAAAAGTAGCAACGCTGACATCCTCTCAACTTTTATTTTCCTTAACTTTTATCTTTGCTATTTTCAGTAAGCTAATGATGTCATATATTATTTTCTACATATTTTAATTTTGAAAAATTATTTGGTCTCACAAATATTTTGAATTTCGAAATATTATGTCTCATCAATATTATTGAATTTAAAAATCATGACACAAATTGATACAATTACAAAACAATTGATCTTATTCTTTATTATTATAGAAACTTAATAAATTTGGTCATTATAATTATTAGTTTTCCTAACATCATTCAATCTTTTTTATAAATAAAGAAAAAAATTAATTTAATTTCTTTAACAATTATTGTATATTAATGTGTTAAATAAAGATGTCAACACTCATCACTTCCGCTGCAATTTGGCCTCCTCTGAAGCTTGCACTCGTTGTTCTGGTCCTCGTGAAGATGGGCTTCATGGTTTGCGTGACTGCCCTCACTCAAAGGAGCTTTGGGGGAAGCTTGGCGCTTGGGCTTGGAGAGATTTTCGGAATTTGGAATTCGCTTCTTCGATCCAATCCCAGGCTCGTGGCAGCCATGCTACTCGTTTTCTGGTTGGTTTGTGGAACGTTTGGAAATGGCGGTGTAACATGATATTGGATCATCACCCTTGGTCGTTGGATTGTGCTTGGCGGAGGTTATGCCATGAGCCTGATGATGTAACTCGCATTTTGGAACCTGATCTGATTCACAGTGATAATCACCTTCTTATTGATAGGTGGCAACCTCCTTCTCCAGAGTTCTTGAAGCTTAATAGTGACGCGAGCTATAGAGAAGATGTGATTGTCATGGGAGGTGGTGGCGTGCTTCGAGACTCTTCGGGTAAGTGGGTTAATGGCTTCATATCTCAATATTTGGAAGCTGCTAGCTGCTCCTTCCTTGCTGAGGCACTCGCGTTGAGGGATGGTCTCCGGTTAGCTTGGGACAACGGTACTCGTAAGTTGATTTGCAACTCTGATTGCAAAGAGTTGATTGATGCGATAGGTGACCCTAGCCGTGCAAGCTTTCATGCCCATGGGTGGGTGCTGCGTGAAATCCATGCTTTGATGACAAGGAACTAGCGAGTGGAGCTTTCTTGGTGCTGTCAAGACGTGAACATGGTAGCAGATTGTCTGGCGAAGAGAGGGTCTCTTCTCCCCGTTGCTGGCTACAGTGCGTTGGCTACCCCTCCCCGGAGCTTGAAGTCCTTCTGTTGAAGGACATTATTGGGTTTAGTTAGTTCGTTTTATTTACTTGTTAATCTTCCGATGTATAAAAAAAATAAAGATGTCAAACTTGGGCTAGAATTCAATCCAATATCAAACCTGGGCATGCATTCTATACAATATCAAAGTTTCATGGCATTAGTTACATATAAACAAAGATAAACATGATACATTTTAGCATTGGTAACAATGAGCGTACATTAGAGCATCTTTTTGCATGATCGAGTTCTGGGTCCAGCTAGCTCAATCTAGTGATCGTGATTTATTGTTAATCCTAATTCAATCATCAAAATTATCTTTTGTCATTTTGTGACCACTAACACTGTAAAGTCTTTCACATTATTCATGCTCATTCTCTCTGATTCCTTCATTGACATGCTCGCAAATGGTTCACATTTGCCTTGCTATACGTTAAAATATATGAAAACAAAAATAACAAAAGTGTAAAAAAAAAACTCATTTAAAATTTTGTGCAATCCTTTAATTACATTCTTTTTATCTCTTGCACCTTTACACAATTTGTCAATCCACTATAACTAGCACCAAAAACACACAAATCTATATCAAACCTAGTAATTACACACATCTATACAACAACACATAACTTAACAAATACTTCAAGTTTTTAAATATGACAAGTAATTACAAACAAATTAGTCTCAAAGTCTCCTAAAAATCACTTAAATAGTATGACTCCAAGTCTCCATAAATTACATACCGTACTAGTAGGTTAGGTAAAAATTAAAATTATTAAAAATATATATTAATAATATATTATTATTACATGATTTGATTTCGGGTTGGGTTGGATGGATTATTACGAAATCCGATATCCGATCCAAAGATGATTGGATCGTAATAAAATCAATCCGATGGACCCGTTTGCCCAACCCAACCCGCATTTTTACCATTGGATCGGATTGGGTTGGATGGATTTATTGGGTTGACCTGACCCATGTGCACCCCTCATAAACTTAGCATTGTTGGCACTGAGCGTACTTTGGAGCATCTTTTTGCGTGAACGAGTTGCGGGTCTAGCTAACTCAATCAAGTGGATTGTGACTTATTGTTAGTCTCGATTCAATCATCACAGTTGTCTTTTTTGTCATTTTATGATTACTAACACTGTAAAGTCTTTCACATTGTTCATGCTATTTCTCTCTCATACCTTTATTGACACGCTCGCAAATGGTTCACATTTGCCTTGCTATGTGTTAAAATATATGAAAACAAGAATAACAAAAGTGAAAACAAACCCATTTAACAATTTATGCAACCCTTTAATAACATTTTTTTAATCTTTTGCATCTTTACACAATTTGGCAATTCACTATGACTAGCACAAAAACACACAAGTCTATATCAAACCAGGCCTTGCATTCAATCCAGTAACAGGGTTTCATGATATTAGTTACATAGAAACAAAGTTAAATACGATAAACTTAGCATTGTTGGCACTAAGCGTACTTGGGAGCATCTTTTTACGTGAACGAGTTGCGGGTCCAGCTAGCTCAATCAAGTGGATTGTGACTTATTGTTAGTCTCGATTCAATCATCACAGTTGTCTTTTTTGTCATTTTGTAACCACTAACACTGTAAAGTCTTTCACATTGTTCATGCTCATTCTCTCCAATACCTTCATTGACATGTTCGCAAATGGTTCACATTTGCCTTGCTATGTGTTAAAATATATGAAAACAAGAATAACAAAAGTGAAAACAAACTCATTTAACAATTTATCCAACCCTTTAATAATTTTTTTTTTAATCTTTTGCATCTTTACACAATTTGGCAATCAACTCTAACTAGCACTAAAACACACAAGTCTATATCAAACCAGGTCATGCATTCAATCCAATAACAAGGTTTCATGATATAAGTTACATAGAAACAAAGTTAATTATGATAAGCTTAGCATTGTTGGCACTGAGCGTACTTGAAAGCATCTTTTTGCGTGAAAGAGTTGTGGGTCCAGCTAACTCAATCAAGTGGATTGTGACTTATTGTTAGTCTCGATTCAATCATCACAGTTGTCTTTTTTGTCATTTTATGACCACTAACACTGTAAAGTCTTTCACATTGCTCATGCTCTTTCTCTTTGATACCTTTATTGACACGCTCGCAAATGGTTCACATTTGTCTTGCTATGTGTTAAAATATATGAAAACAAGAATAACAAAAGTGAAAACAAACCCATTTAACAATTTATGCAACCCTTTAATAACATTTTTTTTAATCTTTTGCATCTTTACACAATTTGGCAATTCACTATGACTAGCACAAAAACACACAAGTATATATCAAACCAGGCCATGCATTCAATCCAATAACAGGGCTTCATGATATTAGTTACATAGAAACAAAGTTAAATACGATAAACTTAGCATTGTTTGCACTAAGCGTACTTGGGAGCATCTTTTTACGTGAACGAGTTGCGGGTCCAGCTAGCTCAATCAAGTGGATTGTGACTTATTATTAGTCTCGATTCAATCATCACAGTTGTCTTTTTTGTCATTTTGTGACCACTAACACTGTAAAGTCTTTCACATTGTTCATGCTCATTCTCTCTAATGCCTTCATTGACATGCTCGCAAATGGTTCACATTTGCCTTGCTATGTGTTAAAATATATGAAAACAAGAATAACAAAAGTTAAAACAAACTCATTTAACAATTTATCCAACCCTTTAATAATTTTTTTTTTAATCTTTTGCATCTTTACACAATTTGGCAATCAACTCTAACTAGCACTAAAACACACAAGTCTATATCAAACCAGGTCATGCATTCAATCCAATAACAAGGTTTCATGATATAAGTTACATAGAAACAAAGTTAAATATGATAAGCTTAGCATTGTTGGCACTGAGCGTACTTGGAAGCATCTTTTTACGTGTACGAGTTGTGGGTCCAGCTAGCTCAATCAAGTGGATTGTAACTTATTGTTAGTCTCGATTCAATCATCACAATTGTCTTTTGTCATTTTGTGACCACTAACACTGTAAATTCTTTCACATTGTTCATGCTCATTCTCTCTGATACCTTCATTGACGCGCTCGCAAATGGTTCATATTTACCTTGCTATGTGTTAAAATATATGAAAACAAGAATAACAAAAGTGAAAACAAACCCATTTAACAATTTATGCAACCCTATAATCACATTTTTTAAAATCTTTTGCATCTTTACACAATTTGGCAATTCACTCTAACTTGCACCAAAACACACAAGTTTATATCAAACCAGGTCATTAATTCAATCCAATAACAAGGTTTCATGATATTAGTAACACGGAAACAAATTTAAACATGATAAACTTAGCATTGTTGGCACTGAGCGTACTTGGGAGCATCTTTTTGCGTGAACGAGTTGCGGGTCCAGCTAGCTCAATCAAGTAGATTGTGACTTATTAATAGTCTCGATTCAATCATCACAATTATCTTTTGTCATTTTGTGACCACTAACACTGTAAAGTCTTTCACATTGTTCATGCTCTTTCTCTCTGATACCTTCCTTAACATGCAGACAAATGGTTCACATTTGTCTTACTATGTGTTAAATATATGAAAACAAGAAGAAAAATAGTGAAAATAAACCGATTTAACAACTTATGCAACCCTTTAATTACATTTTTTTATCTCTTGAATCTTTACACAATTCGGCAATCCACTCTAACTAGCACCAAAAACACAAGTTAAACATGATACACTTAGCATTACTGACAATTAGTGTACGTTAGAGCATCTTTTTGCGTGAATAAGTTGCGGGTCCAACTAGCCCAATCAAGTGGTTGTGACTTATTGTTAGTTCTAATTCAATCATCACATTTGTCTTTTGTCCTTTTATGACCACTACTTTAAAGGCTTTTCACATTATTCATGATCCTCTATGTGATGCTTTGACATGCTCTAAAATGATTCATGTTTGCCTTGCTAATTGCTATGTATAACATGGACTGATCTCACTCATACATATATTTATTTCATTAAAATTTTAAAAAGCTAGTTAGAAAAAAATTAAAGGGCCATTTTTAATCATTGTTATGATTTTTTTAATCATTTTTCATAGTCACTTACAGTTGGGGTAGTTTAATATTTCATAAAAAAAACCAATTTTATCCCTTAATTACATTAATATTTTCATACTATTGATTTAAATCATTAGTTACAAAAAATAATTTTAAATCATGCAAGCTATTCTTTTTTGCTGCAAATGCCAATATAATTATATTGGTATTTTTTATTATTTTTTTTTGAAAAAAAAATTCAAAAAAAAATACCAATATAATTGACAGTTTCAACCTAGCTGGACTTTTCTTTTAATAGTTTCACTTCATAATATGATATTTGGACAGTATTATAATTTTTTTTTGAAATGCGTATTATAAATTAATGATGATAAAATTTGAAATTTTATATTACTTTCACTTTGAAGTTAAAATTCTTTTATTTTAAATAAACATTTAACATTTCCCCCTCATAAACAACTCATGCATATGATAATTACTTTTTTATAGTTAGTTTTTAATAAGTATTTAATTTTTTAATATTTAATATTTAATATGTACATTTTACTTATGTAAAATTGAATATCTCTGTTGTTTCTGATTATTACACTATTTATCACGGGCATCACTTAAACAGTATGGAATTCTCTGTTGATATATTCTAACAAATCATTTGGGAAACAAAATTAATTATGAATCTTGTAAATAACACCTTGCCAATCATCATTACAAACTGGCTGCATTAATTTTCTGCATGTATGGATGATTCAGGCACATTCATAAATAGAAAATCAGCAAATAAATTTTTACTAATCTTCTCTTAACTTAAAATCATATTAAGTGATAAACCTCTCCCAACAAATCATTATCAATACACATTATCCAAAAATCGAACTTTAAACTAGACATTTAAGAAAATCCAACTATTTACCAGCTGTGTGGATAATATTTTTGTTGTCTACAGAGTGCACAAACAGTTGTCTTAAGCATGATTAAAGTAATTAAATTATTTAAGATCATGGTAACTCTTCACCTCATCAGTGGATTACAATAATACTAATCCAGTTGGTTCTATTGCCAATTTTGTGACAAAGAAGAAGCACCGTTTTACAATGAACCATTAAGCAAAAATGGGGAAAGTACAAAAAACCAAAACAGTTCATAAACAATTCTGTGGGCAGATACAGTGTTGTTTGCAGTACAGTACATTTATCTAGAGAGAGAAAGAGGGAGAGAGTGAGAGGAGTATATCAGAAGCTCACTCTAGCTTCCCTGATTTTGAGGCATGCAAGAGAGAGAAGAAGAAGAGAGTTTGGATTATTCGTACTGCACAAGTTTCAGACATCTACTCATTTATATTGCTGCATTTGGGAGACTTCTCCACAGCACTATCTCTGTGAAGTGGAATCCCAGGTGGGTTCTTCTTCTTCCTCCTCCTCCTCAAATCATCATCATTCTTATACATAAAAAAATGTTTCTTTCACTCTCTTGTTTTTCATGATTCATCTCTGTGTATGTGTGTTTTCATTTTAGTTTTGTTAGTGTGGGGCTTTCTCTGAGCTTGTCATCAACCATTTGGTAATCAATCATTCATCTTTCAATGGCATAATAAAAAAAAGCTACCCCCCCCCCCTCACCTTTTGCATTTGGGGGTTAACACACTGAAATGAATAACTTCTGTTTTTTTTTTCAGCTTCTTCTTCATTTTTTCTTTTCTGTGTCTCTTCAGTGGGATTTGATTGTCACCAAGTTTCAATTTTTTTCTCAGAAGTAATTAATGATGCAGCATTGTTTTGTCAGCTTCTTCATTTTTTTTCTGGGTCTCTGGTGAATCTTGCAATCACAGTGGCATTTAATTTCACCAGGGTGATATGCATTCAAAGTTTCAATCTTTTTCTCAGAAGTAACTGTTCATGCAGCATTGTTTGTTGATTCAAATGAATTGATAACATGTTTGGATCAGCTTTTTTTTTTCCTCTCAGAATCAATTCTGGCAACCAGTTCAAAAGCTCCTCCCCAGAATTGATTAAATTTTAGAATGATTTCACAAATGCTATGATTATTCATGTTGATTTGTGTTGTGTTGTTTAATTTATGCAAGTAAGTCTTGGTTGTTGTTGTTGTTGTGAGCAGGTGTTTGTTTGAGACAATGCTGTGGAAGAGGAACATGTCTATCAGGAAGGATCAGAATCAAAGCTCAATCTCCAATGTGGGTCTGTATCCTCAACGCTTGTTGGGTTCTGATTCAGTTAGGAGCCCCACTTCTCCACTGGATGCTAAAGTTATTCCAAATGCTGACAACCCAAGATCATCATCATTAACAACAGCCCAAAAGAGGAGCTGGGATTGCAGCAAAGTTGGTCTAAGCATTGTTGAATCTTTGGAGGACAGAGCTAGAAATTGTGGGAAGTTTCTTCTCTCATCACCAGAGAGGAAGAAGATTAGCCTCAGTCCCCAAATGATGGTCAAAAAAATCTGTGTGAATCCTGCTGAGGAAGAAGAATCTAAGTCTTTGCCTAAAGAGACTTCTTGCAAGGTTCCTGAGTCCAAAAGTGAACCTGTTATCCACAACAAGGGTGAATCCAATGTTGTTTTTGAGATTGGAGACACTGCTCAAGAGCTTGGACTATTTGTGAGAAGCAGGTCCTGTCCATTGAATTCCTACAAAACCTTCCCTGGTTTAACCAGTTCCAAAACTGATTCAACCATTGATAGTTTTGGTTTGAAAGATATGAGTTCTTCTCCTCATTTTATTGGAGGAAGCTCAAGCCATGCTTTCCCACCAGCTGCAGAGTTGAACTCAAACACTGCTTCAATGTGCTCCTCAAATGAGTATCTCATGTCTCTATCTCCTAGTGAGATTGAACTCTCTGAGGACTACACATGTGTGATCACACATGGCCCCAATCCCAAAATAACTCACATTTTTGGTGATTGCATCTTGGAGACTAATGCTAAAGTGATTAAAAACTATTTCAAGATTGAAGGGATGGACAAGGGAATGAACATGTTGGGTGGTAACATGATGCCACCGCCACAGGCTCCAAATCAATATTCCTCAAGTGAGTACTTCCTGAACTTCTGCCACCACTGCAACAAGAAGCTGGACAAGAAAGAAGATATTTACATTTATGGGTGAGTTTAGTACTTTAGTTTCCACTGTTTCATCACTTCTATTCTGACTTACATATAACTTGTTAGGATCAATTTTTTTTCTTTTCTTCAGAATCAATTCTGAAAACAGTAGCTATTCATAGAAGTTTCTCGGCTTCGGGATAAGAATCAATTCTGAAACCGAGAAAATACTTACAAAAACTTCTCGCTAGAATTGATCCTGGCTCTAGAATCAATAGTCAATTCTGAAATCAAGAAGCTACTTTCAGAAGCTTCTCTCCAGAATTGGTTCTGGCAGAAGGATTAATTCCAAACATGCTAATAGGTTTCTTTGATGGATTGATTTTATTTAATTGGCTTCTTTTGATATCTTGCAGGGGTGACAAAGCATTTTGCAGTTTAGAATGCAGAGAAGTTGAGATCAAGTTTAATGAGGAGCTTGAGAAATCAAAAACTGAATCTGAAAACTCTCCAAAGGCAGAATTTGGAGTGAACCTTTTTGAACCAACCATGTAGAGGTTTATCAACCACATGCAGATGGCACATTGAGAAGGGTAGATGCAACTGATCATCTTTTCAACAACAATGAGCTGTGGTTTATGTGCATCTGGTAGCGGCCATGGATGATCATTTTGTATATCGTTGTGTTTGCCTAGTCTTGGTGTTTTCAGCTGCATTGTGGATTATGGTTCTCAATTAAGCTAGTTTTGTTTAAGTTTCATCATAGCATGTAGAAACTAAAAGGTTGAAGGTTATTTTTGTGGCCTCAACTGCTGAATTTTCATTTTTCTTTGCAATATCTCGCTATATTATGTCAGTGTAAACAAAACTGAAAAATCAAAACAAAGTTTTTTTGTCTTTTTGAAATATTGTGCCATCGTAATTTTATACAACTTTATTGTCTTTTTCCCATGGATTCCTGGAAAAATTGGAGAACTTGTTGGTGGTTCCTTTCACGATTCTGTTTCACCGGTGGTTTTTGGAATATGCTTGATTTAGACGAATCTTTTGAATTTAGTTTCCTGTTTTGGCAAAAAAAAATCTATTACAAAGTCCGAGAAATTACTTATTTTTCATACATGTTAGAAAATAAATATATTTTTCTGATTTGCGGAATTCAATTCGATGACGGTATAATAAAACTGTTCAACAATGTAAAAAAACTGTTCAACAATGTATACACCTTTAATCATATGAATTATAAATATCTAATAATTTTCTTAAAGATGAAAGGTGAAAGAATAACTTTATAGGATTATACACACATAGACGTTACATGACATGCCTGACTTTTCAATTTTTCTTGTTTCTTTCTGTTTCCTTTTTTCCCACCTCACTTTTTTCTCTGCTATGATTGTCTACGTGGACCTCTTTTTTAAGCAAGTTCAGATTTCATACGATTTTCCCTTTTTAATCTCTTTTCTCGTACTCCAATCTTGTTTGCTTTTCCTATATCCTTGATGTGCTATTCTCATCAGCTTCAGTAAATGATGCTCTTAAGTAGAAAGTGTGTAATCCTCAAACAATCAATGTTTGTTACGTTATATAGTTCACAGTTTAACGATCAATTTAGTTTAACCTATTGAAAGTTACCAAACAAACGAAAACCATGTTCACATGTTACTTTACTTGGTATGTTACTTGTTGTACTTCAAAACCAACACATCAAGTTAGAGCATGGAAGTTAATCCTTAAACTATAAGAAACCGGGATCAGCACGGCACTGTTTCTCAAACCAAAGTTCCCCAAAATGTCATGCAAACATTAACCAATCATTGTTTCTCACTTTCTCTAGTTGATTTTTCCCGTGCTTGAAACAAGTACTAGGTTGTCATTATATATCAAGAGCACAATCCATGAGAATCCTGATTTTAAAATGGGGACCAGCTTATAAAGTAGAGTATGTTGGGTTCCACGTTGAGCCTTAAATCAACCCTTCTCATTGACCATAATCACTTCTATGCAAGTAATGGTACTCACTTTCTCTTCCATCTCATTTCCACACATTTTTCTTTCTATCCTTCTCTGCATTTCCTGTCACATCACAAATCATATCACTCATTTTTCTCTCATTCTACCTTATCTCATAAGGTGAAGGTGGAATTGGTTTGTAAGCTAAACATTATTCCTTTTATGTGGTAACGTACATGTTTAACAATATATTTAGAGAATTATCACGGTAACATTTAATTGTAAAAAATTTCATAACTAGATTTGACACAACCCATGGAATTCTCTTTTCCCATAAAGTTATCCAAACATAAATCAATTTATTTTAAACTAAATTCATTTTGGTTTTACCTAGAATGCCATTGAAACCTCCTATGGAAATCCAAAAGCAACTATTTGTTGCTTCCATTCAATGCGATTATGAGTCTACGTGCTTTTAGTAGTGTTAGTGTTTTCCGTACATACGGTTACTTTAACTCATTTTTACCATAATCAATTTTATCACAATCAATGATATCCAAAATAGCACAAATTTGTAACCCAAAAGGGATAAATATGTAAGCCCAAATTTTAGATGCAAGGGGCTAAGGTGTTCAAGGCAACAAAGCTCATTTATTAGAAGTTCACATTATTCCAAATAAAGTGAACACTAGGGGTAAAAACAGTCACCCCAATCAAAAGCCACTAAAATAATGAGTGACAACTATGGTTGAAATTCCCACTTATGCATTTTCCTTGCTCAATGAAGGATACACTTTGGGTTGCCACTGCCTTCACAGGAATGAAGTGAATGAAGGTTTTAATGAAAAACCAATAAATGACATCATAGCCACTTTCTCAGCCTCTTGTTTGGCGTGTGTTGTAGGATTTGCAGTTCATGCACTTTTGAGCAACAAGATGGAACCGGACTTGAGAAGTTTTGCCACAATCATTGCAAAGGATCCAAACCTGTTTAAAGATCACATCAGCGTTAGTTCCTGAAAATCAGCTTCCTTTGAATTTAGAAGACAATATCTACATCTTATTGCAGAAGGGAAATGAAAATGCAATCAATGCTGACATCAATTAATCAAGGACTGTGTCTGTTGCATGATGAGCATGATGACGTACAATATCGGGCAAATTACCCTAAACTCCCCTGAAGGTTTATCATTTTTGTACTGACCTCTCATCCTAAATACACCATTTCGAATAATAAAGGGATGTTGCCCGAGGGTTAGCTCAAGTAGTAAAAACTAAGGGACATAAGGGTTTGGTGGGATGAACGGTGAAGGGTCCCGGGTTCGAACCCTGAGGAGAGACTAATTTACTAACATTACTAACAACTAACATTTTCCTATAAAAAAATGATAAATCCTAAGGCAGGTAAGTGCAATACAGATAAACCTCAGGGGATGTCAGTGCAATATTTATCCCCAGGAAAAAAAGGGTGGTTACTATATGGTTATATAATAGAGGGGAGGTCAGTGCACTTTTCCCGACAATATTCATCATCACCACCAACAACAACAAAGCCTTATCTCACTAAGGGAGGTCGGCTATATGGATCACACTACGTCATTGAGCTCGGAAAACCAGATTCAAAGGGAAACTGACCATTTTATTCAGGTATGGTTCAGGCATTGGTGTAGCAGCAATCTCCAAGTCCAATTTCTCCCAAACCTTTGACATGTCACAAACTGATTTAGAGCACAGAGGACACGCGTACCTGATGAAAAATACAAAAATACAAAAAAATGAGAACAAACACTTCAATAGGACTTTGAGCAGAAAGCAACGGAAAAGAAAGGAAGTTAGCTCAGTGATATACTCACTGGAAATGCTCCCTCATTTCGTTCAGGCAGCTTTTATGGATTGTGTGTCCACAGAGCATAACAGTGACATCATTCACAGATTCAAACAAATACTGCAATCAACAATTTTGACGCACTTGCGTAAACCTTTACAATTCAACAAATTCGTAGAAGGAGTCATAGAGCTGTAATAAAGACACGCAACGTTACCTCAAAACAAACGGGGCAGTTGTGATGCATCGCCCCTTCCACACAAAGGTGACTCTCTTTCAGCTGAGTTGAGTAACAACAACCTACGCAAAGAAATCACGAAAGCAACGACCAAGTAGGTAAAGCATTTTAAAACAAGATTGTCACTACTAACGAAAAACATATGAAAGAAAAAGTTTTACTCACCACACTTGTAGCAGTGGAAGAAATTTTCGCTGCCTCCAGTCCTGTATTAAAATATTTTAGAATCAATAAGTCTGAATTTTGACAAGGAGAACAGAGAAGATATTGAAATTTGGAACCAAAGGCAAGAACAGATAACAGGTACAAATACAAGGAGGGTCACTTTAACCCTGGGATAGGCGCAATATATTGAAGATTTAAAGGGTTTGACATTTCAGATAACTTATACAGATTAGTTGACTTATTAACAGTTCATACCTGCAAATTCCGCAGCCACTGCAATGGTACTGCTGCTTAGACACCTGCAGCACAAAATATAAATTAGATAATTATATCATCTAAAACATTCTATGAGCCTGTTTGGATACAGACTTTCTAGAGCTTATTTACTAGAAAAAGGACTAGATAAAGCTCCAATAAGTGCTCCTTGGTTTACATCCAAACGGGTTCTATGTATTAACTTTTTGAAGGGACTGTCAGCATTACAGAACATGTTGCGTAACGGAAACCTGGATGGTTTAACAATTCTTATAATGAACTCATTACCAAACTACATGCTACCATCAGAAAGAGAATAGACACCAGCTTATGACCATCTCACACACACACACACACAATTCCCCAGTTTCAATATGAATCACTTACATCATCATCAAAGAGTTTACATGTCGCACAGAAGTACTTGCCCATGCAAACACCACAGTTGATACAGTTCTGCTGAACCTGGAAGTAGCAGAAATAAGCACAAGAAAAGACTTAGTTCAAGGAAGATTCTAACTGAAGCAATGTAATAGATGACTTGACACATAATGCAAACAATATAGATATATAAGAACAATTCAGCAGTTTTCAGTAGCATATTGCCCAGTCAATATCTTCGAAGGAATGCCTCAAAACCAGCAACTATTTACAGCTTTCCACAAAACATGTAAAACTCATGCAGAGGGTTTCTATCTTTATTTGGAAAATAATAAAGAATTAAATTTTAATCCATCTTAAGCTAGTATTTAGATCTTCCCTTACAATTAACATGCCACAATGGGAGATTCACACAAATATAGTAAACAAAATACAAACTCACCTCTTGTTCTGTCCGACAAAGTGAACATATCACCTGAATAAATCAGATAATTCAATGGTCAGGAAAAAGAGCACCGAATTGCGGATATTCAAATAGGCGCGGTGTTAAAATAAATGAGCATACCTGTTTGACTTGATGGCGGGGAATGTCGTGTCTATACTTCTGATCAATGTTGATATCATTCTATACAAGAACAAGATAAAAAAGTGTAAGTTACACCAAAAATAAAAGGGTTGCAATAGCATAATAATTACAGATAATGATACCATTTCATTCTACATTCTAAGTCATCGGTAATCCAAGTCTGCACAGACCTTAAGGAAGCCCTATGAATCTTTGATAAAACCTCAAAAGGTAGTAGTAGGTTGAATCAACTGATATTTTACTTTCCAGTTTCTCCACCAAATTAAACAATTCACTAACCCTACTTCTCAATTTAGTTCAACGAAGAGTACGTAACCTTTTCTTGTGGGTTGGGACACAAGATGACCCAAGAAATAGAAGACCAAGAAAAATAGAAATTAATAAAACTCAAGACTAATTTGAAAGCTCTATACATATTGTCTAATAGAAAAAGAGGTGTCTAAGATTGTCTTGAAAGATGAAATATAATGGAACCTGGTCATTTATGGTAATAAGCTAACAACCTATGAAGCACAGACTCTGACACGAACACCTGGACACGACACGACACCGGTACCGCAACACGGCTAAAGTCTATATATATGTATATATATATATCTTGATACTTTTTTTTATGAAACTCTTGTCATAAAACTTAAGAAATTGCTTTGATGTTTTCTTTGTAAAAAGATAAATATTCTAAAAATGAAGTAATCTATCGATTGGTTTTCACTCCTTTATTCACCTTTGACTCCGGTTCTTCAAGTGATAAATTAGCAATTTCTTTCATAGTTCACTCTTAAAAATTATATGTTTTTTAAAAATACAAGTGTCTTAGAGGTGTCCAGCCAAGAAGAGGTGCCGGCTCAGGTGTTCGAGCCATAAAAAAATACTTTTTTAATCAGACACGGCGAGGAAGTGTCTGACGTGTCTTATAGGTGTCGTACGGGTGTCCTGTCGGTGTTCGACACCAGAACACGGCATTTGTAAGAGGTGTCCGTGCTTCATAGCTAACAACCATAAATAGAAGTGCTTGGAAAAAAACAGTTATAGAGATACTAGTTACTAGGAAACTAACTCACTTTTGCCTCATTGTGACAATGGCGACAATCAAATATCTCATTGCAACAGGGGGCCCTAATTCGACATCTCCTCCGGTAATGTTGACATCTGCAGGAAAAACCTAAGGTTTTGACAAAAGAAAAGGAATTGCAAAAGCTTAAACAGCAATGATTTGCTTATGGAGATGAACTTTACCCATGTTCCATATATCCTCTGTCCCTCAAGTCATTGATCTCTCTGTCCTCTTCATTTGATTGTTGATTACAAACATCTTTCTCAGTAATATGGTTCATGTCATTGCACTCAAACTGCAGTGGCTCAGAGTGCATTACTGCCACCTCTCCCATGATGCTAGCTACCTTCGGATAAGATTACAAGCTATCTAGAAGCAGGCAATAAGCCTAGTAACCTGCATGTATAAACATACTTAGAAATAACCCTAATAGCGCTAAACCCATCTCTAGTCACCCGACCAAGCCAGCTAAACACTGAATGAACTCTTGCTTTCTTCTACACTGCCGCAGATTCAATGAAAGCAGCAGCAACATAATTAAATTAAGGTTGGCCAGCTCCAATCAGCAACACTCCATGAGGGAACACATGAAAAAAAGTGCAGACACAGTAATTCAACATATAAATACAAGGTAGTACTGGGGGTAGAACCAATAGCATTGAATAAGTCGCTTGATTCCTTGAAGAACTCCCGGAACCAAATTCAACTATACTGGAGCCAACCAATAGACACTCCAACCTAAGTTAAAAGAAATAAACTACTCAATCAAATGCATTCCAAACAATGAAAATATAGTATATGTCTTGATTTTGATGTCCAACAAGGACAAGCCTACCTGGGCAGTTTGGCACTGACTGCTCCAAGAACTGAAACTTACCAAAATCAAAAAATGAAAAGGTTAATTATACTATTAGGCCCTATAGTTCCACTAAAATTTCAAGTAAGCCTTAATAGTTTCGAAGTTTTTAATGGGGACCTTATACTCCCAAAACATTTAGATAGGTGCTACTTGCTTACGCCATTTAGACTCCATTAACTATTGTTTACTGCAGGCCATTCCATGCCGCTTTGACCGGGGGCTTTTTATTTGTTAAGAAATAAGTTGGTAACTTAGTTAAACTGTAGAGACCTATATACAGATTTTAGAAGTACAATAATCTTGTTAAAACCATTCAAACTACAAGGACCAATTTGAAAATCTAATGATACTATAAGGGCCTACAAACCAAATGAAAGGTTCTTTGATCATGTTCTAAGAGTTTTCTTCTTTCGTTTCCAATTGACAAAGAAGCATGTGAGCGAGTATGTGATCATGCCATATTCTCTACACCAAAAAGAACATTCACACTACTCATTAATCAAAGAACTAGGTTATCCATATTTCAATATTTAAGAACATGAAGTCCATCCTCCTTACTTATACTCAACATAGGTTTGTCTCTTCTAGCAACTTGAACAAGCCTGCAGGCTGGTAAATTAAATAAAGACCGTTACTGATTAATTGATTATTGTGAACCAAACAGTAGTTGCAGCAGCAAGCCAACCCTTTCAATGTACATAACCGGCAGAGAAATTAACCTTCGATCATCACGCAAAAGGAAATCCCTTAAGATGCCTCATCAATACCTAAACTAGTTCCAAATAGTATATACTATATAGTATATACTCTTCAGTCTGCATATACTAAGAGGTGACCTAGAAAAGTTAATTGCTGGCTTTTGGCAGTAGAGTGATCCACATGTTTGGATCAACTTCTATTGATATGCGTTACTTATAATGCACATACTAATCATTAGAGTGTTAGAGTAATTCGGTAGAACAATCCTAAGCCTAGGGTGTGGTAGACACCCGAATCACTAATACCGAAATCCAAGTATTAAATATTTTTTGGTTTAACCAAAGGTATCGTCTTTGAGGCAATCCTGTTCGACCTAGGTTTGGTAAAGACCAAAAGTCTCCCAAGTGTGTGTTTCCTACGAATCGAACTCCCAACCTCTAGTTCAAACAAACACTTTTAACCACTCTGACCCGGCACCTAAATATTATTTAAAAAAAATAGTAAATATGTCCTGCGTAGATATTTTGATAAATATTAGAAATTTTGTAACTAACACAAAGATTAGAATCACTAATCACGACATATAAATATTATATTAAAGTTTACAAGCAAAACACATTCAGCAACCGCAAGAGCAACAATCGCAACGTTTAACATTTAAACTTGATCATCAACAAACATGCAGCTCAAAAACACTTACAGTGACAAAACAGAACCAAACAAGACACTGCAACAAGCAAAAGAATCAAAAGAGTAGATAGATGATGCTGATTCAAACACAACACAAGCAAGAAAAATTGTGTCGGAACAACGAACTTTCTAGAAGGGGGGGTGCTGGGCGATCCAATTCCCAAAAAAAAATAGAAACCGCGGCGGCGGGTCTTATTTCTCGGAGCTCCGATTCGAACCTTCCGTGACCCGGTTGAGTAGATTCGGAGAAGGATCACAAGGGAAATCAAACACCACAAAAGTCGATGCTATTTATAGCTCCCTCTTTGCATATAATTCCAAAATTGCCCTCACTCACACATGAATCTAAAAGACACGTGCCAGGTGCTTCTGCTACGTGTCACCACCACATCTCTTGTTTCACCGTCCATAGGGTCAAACTAGGCTTGGTCGGTTTGTCTTTCTTTCGTGGGAAGAAACAAACAACCATAGTGTGTTAAGTTATGTTATTGTTCACTTGCTTTAATATATTAACCATTCATTTCAATACTTATCACTTTTAATTATTAATTTAATTAATTAACAAGAGGAAAGTTCATTGAATTTTACCATGTGAGATATTTTGAGAATATGTGGCTGCACTTGGGCTGTTGCATAATGATTACTTCTCTAATTGATGTTTGACTATTGATATAGTAGTAGTAATAATCAACATGATTGCTTAGCGTCTTGAATCTATCTTGATGAGGTTGGAAATCTAATTTTGCCATGTGGAAAGTTTTGTGTATCATCTTCTCCATAATGTGTTTTGTGACAATGACGTCTCTCATAAATACAATCATACTAGTATTAATTAAAGGATCAATCATTGTGAGGTTAGTACTAATATATTTATGTTCTCATCTTCATCATTTAATTCACCGAATATATTAGTGGGTAAAACATCTAATTTTCCTTAATGTGTCACGTTACAAGCTGCTATAACACACAAATTCGCTACGCAAAGCATGCGGATACTATTCATTCATCATTAGTAAAGGACAAATTTTGACAAAAACAAAACAAAATAAAAAAAAAGCAAAGGAAAGGTCAGGAATTCAGGATATGTGATCAAGGAACACAAGTGTCCTTGATATGCCTAATCCCCAAATGAGACTACTCCTTTATTTTGTGTACTAAATTGGTCTCGTAATTTCAAGGTGTGGTGACCAAATGATCCCCTAAAAACGGGCTCCTAAGGATCAAACTTTGAACTTAGAGATTCAAACAACCACTTTTAACCAATGCAACTAGCACGCATTGAGTGGTCTACCCCCCCGGATGGAAAGAAAGAAACATATATAGTGTCCTGACTTGAGCTTTCAGTTTATCTCACTCAGCTATTCAAGTGGTTGATAGCTCAACTGTGGAAATCTTATCGGACAACAGCTCCTTTTTGAGATAGCAATAGCTCTTCTGATGATGCTCTTGTTGAACTTTTAAGAGGTCGGATTGGCTCATTGCCTATGCACCTTTTATTACTTGGCATCCCACAAATGATTTGTCACCAGAGGATCCTCCACCAAGAGACCATAACTGAAATTACAGGATGCCCAACCACATGAATATCTCCTTCAATAATCATGACCTCCATCCAAATCATCAAATCAACAAGCAAATATAACAAATCAACATATAATGTATGGTGGGAATCAAACATTAAAATGCTAATTCACCTGTCTAGTTCATAAGTTGTCAAGTTGAATGGCATTTTCAGCACAAAGTGTAAGACTTTAAATACCTCCAATTCTTGTAATTATCTTCTGCAAGCTGATACGAAAACAATGGATCAAACTCCCGAGCACTGCAGCTAGAAGATAATGATCAATCTGTTAATTGAAAGGAACACTGGCTAGGAAACATAGACTAAATGATATTAGGTATAATTAAAGTAAAGCAAAGCATAGAGATGGATTTGTTATATTAGATCTGATCATTTGAGAAATATTTGCTTATACTAAATGGTGGTTTAATCTACAAAGAACCTTAAAGTTTCTATACATGTTACCTACCTCAACGTGATCCCAGCCTCAAATATACTACGGAGAAGCCACCAAAAACCTCAAATAGCCTCAAATATAACCATAGGTCAAACTCCACCTACACTGCATGTGGAAAGTAAAGAACTTTTAGCTTACTTGAAAAGAACCAATGCATGAGGTGTGTTTGTGTGTAACACAGATTCTGAATTGAAATTCAATAACATAAGTCCCTCCCCCTCCCACCCCAACACCCCTCCTAAAAAGAAAGAGAAAATCCCAAGGAAAAAACAATGACATAATGGTATAGGACCATATGGAGCATGTCAAGAAAATTACTTCTCTGAGCAGGGTGTTGCGGTTTTATGAACTCAATAGTTGTGCAACCTTCTTAAAAGCAAAAATATATCCTTTCAAATGCTTCCAAATTGACTGCTGGACGAAAGTAGTCTCAAATGAATAAGCAATGAAGTGTCCTTTAAACTGACCATAGGCCTCCTTTCAAACAAGGCCAGTCATGGGAAGCGCTGAAAAAGCAGAGGATTATCAGCCATTTGAGAACTTAAATCAGGGACTACAGGCTGGAGTAATCCACTATTTGACAAGTCTTCCAGGGCTTTAATGTCTTGTTGCAAACGGGCCACATGTAGAACGGTATGATCAAGAACTAAGGGATCATCCGGAGGATTATGGAGAAGGGTGAGCAAAGCTTGTTTATAAACTTGAGCAGACAATAATGGTCTTGCAACCTGCTGACTTCTACAGAAAGTTGCCACCTTGATGACATGTTTACACAGGTTTCCCAGCCTAGACCAGGAACAATCACAAAGTGAAAATTCTGAACCAGGATTCCAAACTGTGTAGACCAAGCTTCGGTCAGTCTGGGATAAAACTTTGGCAAGATTGAGATTTTGCTCATCCAGTACCACATCAACATCTGGAATATGAAGAGCATGATACCAAGCATTAGTGGAGAAAGAGTCAGCTCGTAGATTCTCAAGATAACCAGTTTCTAAACTGTACTGATCTAGCCAGTATAATGAGTGAAATTCAGTAGTTAAAGTGTGGATTAACCAGTCAGCTCTAGACCAGAAATTAGCATAATTCGCCTTCAAAAGCGTGGATTTTAGTCTTAGGTGATAGGATTCTATTGCAGCATGTGGCTCAGGAGTCGTCGCAGGGAGTGACTTAATGCCACTAATCCACATATCTGCATGAGAAAGCACAGTAATTCTATCATTTGAGAAATAGTAGTAATGCTCAGGATGTTCAAATGTTTGGATACTCCAATAATAGTTAGGAAAAAATTTCTTATAGTAGAAATGCTAGTGTGACTGTCTCCCAGCAAAACTGAAGGCAACTTAGAAGGAAATGAATTGGAAATAAAATATGAATCCCAGAGCATTCAGATAGAATATTGATTATGAACATCACTTGAAAAATACCTATAATAGGTAACCATTGACTCTTGAAATAGTCCATGAAGGCACACTGGTCGACAAAAATCTGCATAAGCTCTTCAACTGCATCCATGGCATTTGGTCCACATCTCGTAGAGTACAGAATCCATCCCAAGTGCCTAAACATCTCCCGTTGTACCTCAAAGTTGCAGCATTTCTTGAAAAGTTTTTTTATCCAAGCACGGCGAACATGCCAGGCACATAGTAGGATGCGACACTGGAAGGCCTCTCTGCAATGAGAAAGATCTCACTCCATTTGCTATTAGGTAGGTTCTCCTAAATACACAAAGAAGTATCATGAAACTGAAAATGAACCACACCAATCTCTTCTATACCTTATGATAGAATAGTTAAAAGATGGATCATCCAACAAAATAGCATTAGGCCGCCATCTGGGATCCTTGGCTCGTAATCTTTCAGATAGCAATACTATCCACTTATGAATATCTTTACCAACAAAAGATGAAGCGATGATCCAAGCAACTGGAATTGCATTTTGAGATGAATCGAAAACAAGTAAAGAGCATACGGGGTGCTGTCAGGGACAAGAAGAGAAAAAATATAAGACATTTTGAGCTGAAATAATTGAGTTTTATCATAAACAAAAAGGAGGCTTATATACTATTCATGACTTTATTGATCCAAGTAAAACTTTTTATTGCAGATGAACGAGATATTCTACTAGATTTGTTTTTCCTCATCAATAGTTACCGTAAATACGCTAAAACCTATACCTTTTGGCAAGTCCTCACTTCAGGTGCAACAAACTTAATAACAATAATATTTTCCTTGTTTGAAAAGGTAAATGTATAATACCTTAAGCTTCTTCAAGCCAAATTTTGAATGAAAACAAATGAAGCCATTGCTTCCATAACGAAGCATTTGCTGCAGCTGCCAATCTGTCTGAATACCTAAAACAAGAGATTCTGAACCCGAGTTATCTTGGAAATAAAAAACATGCTTCTGATTACGCTGCACCCATGTCTTTACACTGTATTCATCATTTCCCTGTAGCTCAAGTGAAGAATTACGAATAGTCCTTTCCATGTTGCGCACATCATTTCGAGTGAGAAAATCATCACGGTTTTGTGGCCCGCCTTGCTTCTGCATCACCTCTGCATGATGCTGTATTATATTGTCCAGAGACATTCCAACATAAAGCATAGACATCACTTTCTGCCGTAACTCATCTGAAATTCGTGGAGCATACATAGCTCTTGTCCCTACAGCATCCCTGTCGAGCATTCCATGGCACGGTGCCCCTGATTTATCAACATGCCTTCTTTGGTTATATATGATCAGGGCAAGAAGGGGTCTGGTGTATAGTCTTTTAATCGTGAAATGACAAAGGCAGCCTCTCATCATGTGACGCCTACCTGGCCTGCTCCCCTTCCCTGAAGCAGGTTTGGTGCTTGTGCCATCCTCTAAACTCAAGTCACTCTCTCGGTAGTCTTCAGGACCATAAGAACACCAATATCTAAATATAAACATAAAATTTTATATTGTTCATTAGATGAGCCTTTCAGATTTCAAGAAAACTTTTGGAAAGAGCTGGGATGAAAATATTAAGGGTTTGTTTGAGTAAACATATTAATGAATGGCAATAAGTACCTATCGCATAAGTATTTATTCATAAGCTAATTTTAGAAGCTTATTGAATATGAGTGTTTATTCATAAGCTAATTTGAGCAACTTATAAAAATAACCTCAAAACAACTCATAGATAGGTCATGAGCTATTATATAAACTCTTCCAAACACTAGCATAAGCATTTATACAACAATATAAGTTCCATTAAGCTCTTCCAAACGGGTCTGATTCACATAACATTTTTTCACACCCCCCACCACTAAACCACCTAGTCTTAAACAACATAGAAGCTAAACATGACTTACAGTGTATACTCAAGATAACCGTCAACCCTCGGTTTAGCTACGCTTCCTACCGGTCTCTTCCTTCTTGATTCTACACGGAAGCTAGCAGGACACTCAGGATTGGAAGATTCCCCTTTCACAAAATCATCAACCCTGGCAAAAGGAATCAGAGCAATATCATCACCACCATGGCGACCACCTTGTAACTTCACCCAATTTACATGAGCAGCAGAGAACTCAGGAAGAGGAGGGTCTTGCACTGGAAGGTTTAGAATGTCCTCCATTCTCGGCATCTGCAATTTCCAAACACCCATTTTGAAATTAGTCAACTTTTTGCTGGAACTGTGTTCTACCTTCTCAAACAAGCCAAGTACAAAATGACACTTCAAGTAACTGCCTACCATTCTTATTCTTAACTCAAATTTTATCATACACCATTGAAAATTGAAATGTTTGAACTCATGCAACACTAAACAGTAGAAGGAATCTTCATGGGAAAATTGTGAAGTTTACCTTGTTGCATTCGTCTTGTGAAGGGGTTGCACGCACCGTTTTCAGATTAAGAAGAAGAAGAGAAACTTGCAGAGAGAGAGAGAGAGAGAGAGAGAGAGAGAGAGTGAAATGGTTTGTGAACAGCAACAAAAACCAAACACAGAGGAACAGAGTTTACTGTCACGTGCTCTCTTGTCACCAGTTTACATGGTCTTGCTAGGCCCATCTACTCGGCCCGAGATTGAATTGGGCTTCAATGTGTTAGTTTTGCTTTGTCAATAAAATAAATTGATTTGTACAAAAGTTTACAAAGAAAAAGTTAGGCTTCAATTTAATTTCAGTAATATATTCCTCTCGATCCATCTTTTATTGATTGAAATTTGGTGTAGGGCTAGGTGCTCGGACTAAGCGGTAAACGGTTGGGACTCTTGAAATAGTTCATTGTCAGGCTTAACAAACACGAGATTTTATTCTTTTATGATATATATACTTTCTTGCTTTCACTCCCCCTTGCAAGGTGTTCAAGTCACAACTCGTCCCTAACTATTGAATGAGTGTCACTACTTTTCCCTTCCTTTCACATTCGTGTAAGGTGGCATTATAATTTCTTCCAAGAAATATACCTTCACCCCTTCCGCTAAGATCCTCCTCCAAATATGTATAAATTCTCCCGTCATGACTATATGAATGTTAATTTCAAAAAAAAAAAAAGACTATATGAATGTTTTTATATCTAACATTACTCTTTTTAGGTTAAAAAAATAACCAAAAAAATTTACACACCAATACCGATATGATATTCCTTTTAAAATAATTATCACTTCAAATTTTTTAATTTATTTAAAAATATTTATCATAAAAATATAATATTTTGGCTTAATTGCACTTTTGGTCCCCCAACTATTACCTTCCTGCGAAAATCGTCCCCAAACTTCAAAATTAGCAAAACACGTCCTCCAACTATACACCCGGTTGCAAAATTGGTTTTCCGTTAACTTCCGTCCAAAACTTAACATATTGCTGGAAAATAAAATAAAAAATCACCATCGATTCTATCCCATCCTTGTCCCTTTTCCTCCCTCTGTCTCTGTCGTCCCCTCTTTCACCTGCAACCTACCCATGAAACCCATCCCCACCCAAAACCCATCGCAACCCACCGCACCTCACCTGCAACCCAACCCCATCCCCACCGTCACCCACAACCCACCCCTGAAACCTCACCCGCAACCCACCCCTGAAACCCACCCCTCACAAAGGCACCAATCTCGCTACCAGCCCAACGATTCAGATATGAGATTTTGCAGGTGATGAGGGTGAGGTTTGAATCTCAAAAACCCCAAATCCATACCGAACGAAAACCCCAACTTCCATAAGGAGAAGGCGAGCTCAGATCGAAATCGAAGGAAGAAGGCGAGTTGATGGTGGAAAGCGGTCAGTGATGGCGGCGAAACAGGAGCTTGGAAAACGCCGCCATCACCGGCATAACAGGAGCTTGGCGGTGTAACGAAGAAGAAGAGAGCATGGCCCAATTGAAGAAGTTGGAACAGAAAGAAGAAGGTGATGCTGGAACAGGAAGAAGAAGAATTTTTCTTTTATTTTTTAATTCATTTTTAACGGAATATTCTGTTAGTTTTTTGACGGAAGTTAACGGAAAACCAATTTTGCAACCGGGTGTATAGTTGGAGGACGTGTTTTGCTAATTTTGAAGTTTGGGGACGATTTTCGCAGGAAGGCAATAGTTGGGGGACCAAAAGTGCAATTAAGCCTAATATTTTTAACTTGTTTTCATATTTTGTTAATTTTGTATTACGTTAACATGATAATAAAAATAAAATTTTATTTTAATTAATAAATTAATTTATATTTATCTAAGTTAATAAAAATATTTCAGAGGAGATGAATATCATTACCAATATTTATGACTAGTATTTATCTCGTGTCATGCACAGATTAAAAAGAGTACTTTGTCGGCATACGCTAGACATTTTCATATTTCCTCTCTCGTTTGTCTTTTTTAAATACGTATATCACCTATTTATGTTTTTTTTACTAATCCTAGTTGCATTCCAATTCCTTTTTTTTTTTTAATTTGTTATGTTTTGAATCAATATACCAAAATCATTTTAATATATTTCAGATGTATATACGAAAACATAAAATATAAAAATTTTGAGTTAATTTCCAAATCAATCATTTAAAACTATTTGATATCAATTTTTTATGTTATATTTGATATCATTTTGAACGTAAGATATTACATTCAATTTTTGTTATATTAAAATTAACCATAATCATTAAAAAAACTTTATCACCAATTCATCATTAAAAAAACTTTATCACCAATTCACCATATATCTTAATGGTAGAAAAGTCACAATTGACTTTGTTAATTATTTTAATGTCATTAATAACTATTAAAAGAAATATTAATATATTAATTATTTTTGAAAATATGGAATTATTTAATATTTAAATTACTAAAATAACAGAGAATATAAATATGACATCATCTACCTACAAATTATAGTATGAGAGAGAAATCTTATGAAGAAAGTTTGGTTTCCGAAATAGTATATAGTATAGGATTTAGTATTTTTAAAACAATATTAAATGATAGTGACAAAATCTTAGTAAAATGCTAAGGATAAAAGGGGAATAAATTCAATAAGCTTTACGCTAGAAGTTAGAAGCTACCTCAAGTAGCTTATTAAAAAAACTATAAGCTACTGAAATAAATTCTTTTACCAAACACTTTAAATGAGCTTTTAAGTTAGCCAAATAAGTTTTAAACTACTCAAATAAGTTTGAACTTGTTGAAATGTCTTCTGAAACCTAGTTGTAGTCCCTACATTTCAAAAGGCCCCATTTTGATCCTCATTTTTGGAAATAGGGAACTTAGTCCCGACCTTAACTCTCATTACAAAAAATGCGACATGGTTACGTTGTAGCTTGACACCTTATTGATCTTACTTATGTGACATCTCACATGGTTTTTTTAATCAACGTGAGACCTAAATCCAAAAAAGTGTTAAAATTTCCTAATTTTCATATTCATCAGCTCCTCCATTTTTCATTTTTCTTCTTCCCCAACTACTCAAACCACCAACCTTATGCACCACTATGACCATAGCCACCAAACAACCCAACACACCATTTTTCATTAAACTTGCATCATTGAATTTGAAAGGGAATATTTTCAAAAATGTTACATTTTTTATAAGCTCAAAAATGTTATGCAAAAAGCCTTGCCCTAGAAGCCTTGAGTACCAAAGGGTAAGTGTAGCAATTTCAGTTTGTGAAACTGTAACGCATCTCATTGCAAACATACAAAGCTTTGATGAAAGGACCCACATTTGCATAACCCTTGCCCCATTCCAATATAAGACATCTAATTCAGACAAAATGCCAAACACCTTTTGTGGGTGTTCAAGGTCGGAATCACTTGGTTATCAGGGGTGGCAATACAGGCTAGCTCAGCTTATTACAAATGGGATGGGTTGAAATGACTCGCCATTAATTAGTAGCCCGGAAAAAGTATTGAAAGCACTCCGATTACAAGTGAGACAGCTATGCCTTTAATTCATGTTTTTATTTGTCTCCCAGAAAATTGATTTCATAATTATTTTAATCACACAAATCACCCAAACCAACCCATTTATGAACCAGGTTGGTTCAATTCAGATCCTAAATTGAAAACACGTGAAACTCAGACCAACCCAACCAATCCCCTTTTGTTCTGTTTGTATTGTTTTTTCGTCAAAACCCGATCCAAATCGACCCGTGAGCACCCCAACTGTTGGCTAACCGACTGCAAACAAAAAACTGATAGGGCTTTTTTATGGTGGATAACTAAAACTTCGATGAGTAACATCCAGTTTTCTCTAGGTTCAAAAAAATAAAAAATAAAAACATCCAGTTTACTTTTATAGTTTTCTTACACAGCCTAGTTGATCTAACTTCTAAATCTGGAGAACAGGCAAAAAATCCAAGCCTCAATTCTGAAAACGTGAAAACTCCAGATGGCCTTCGAAAACATACAAGTAACAAAACTGAAAGAACAAGAGTATAATTAAGTTCAAAATCAGCAGCTACAATACAAAATGAAGTCATAGCTGGAATCCTTGAAGATGCAGGATCTCTTCAACTTCTTTTAACTCTGAGCTTCATCTAATCTCTTTCTCCGTTGTTTAAGAAGCGCAGTCTGATCTTGCTTGCGTTTATTAGATATCTGAATGACAGATTTTCAATTAGTAAATGAAGTTGAAAAGAAAAAAAAACAACACAAATAAGAGCATTCCTAGGAATTATAGAACTCAAGTCGGCATAAGAAGGATAAAAAGAGCATACCTGCATTGCTTCCAATAGCTTCCTCTTCTTACGTGACATCATAAGTTTACTCATGTCAGCGGTATCATCGACATTTTCTTGAACCTTGGTAGCTGGTTCTACAGTCTGCTCCCCTCCAGAAGTTTCCTTTTCAACATCAGAACCTGCTGAAGTATGTGTAACACCCTTGAGTTCTTTCTTCAAATCATCATGGTATTGCTGCTCCAGAATCATCATCTGCAATGTAACCATCCAAATGTTAGATCTAACATAGTAAGATCCCCACAACTCATTCCGACATTAATGATGCAATGTTCTTCTCACAATATGCATACCTTCTGCTTTCTCTTGGCTGCTTCATTAGCCTCCACTCGGTCGATCATGCCTTCTGCCAGAAGATTTTGAGGATCTTCCAGATCTTCTTTTCCAATACCTGGGAGTGGAAGGACTTCCTTTTCAGCAGCAGCTTGCAATTGTTTAATAATCTTTGCATAGTCAGGAACATATGCTCCTTCATCATAGTTAACAAAAGGTGACAAGTGCGGTGGAGGAATCCTATTGGCAAAAGAAACATTTTAAGGAAAGTTAACGTTAGAATCAGATAAGCTTTCTTTAATATACATACACTTTTTTCTTTAATGTTGTTTAATACACACGCACATTCTAATAATGTTTTTTATAAATTGATAGAAATCAATTTTCTAATTTAACACAATTTTAACAGTAAAGAAAGTCTGTTTCTATTGTAATATATCTGTTTTAGCATGCTTAATTATTATAGTTTTTCTTTACAGCATCACTCTGTAAGATATGGTTCAAATAATAAATGTATGATGCTGCATATTGACATGCTTGTAAATTCATCTCCTAGATAAGACAAAAAAATTTGCAACCAGAAATAGGACTTGGTTCTTTCGTGAGCAGTTCCATTTAAGGAAAAAATAGTGGCATAGACGCATAATTAATATTAAAATCAAGAGTGTATTTCAACAATTCCATATTTATGTATATGGATGTTTATCAACCATTGAAGAGATGAAAGGAGCGAAAACCCTTAAAATTAAAATTAACTACTTATCATAATTTCTAGCTTCTGGGAAAAGTTTAACTGTGAAGCTTCAAAGTAACAACCCATTATCTATTAGGTTAGGGGCTTATGTTTCTTTCTTTTTTTCAGATTTAGATAATTACACTTTTAAATCGCAACAAATTCATCAAACAGAATGAAGAGATGATCCCTAGTAGAAAACATTAATTTGTTTTAAATAACACATTCCTACCAAGATCACTACAACCAATAAGAATCCTAAAGACCCTAAAATAATAGGCATAGAAAATGCAATTCCAATTACCCAAGAATAGAGGCACAAGAAAATGAAAATACTAAGAAAGTCCACATTTTAGAAGATAGAAATTGTAAACTACCACAATCAACACCAAATAGGTCATAATGATACAACAGAGATAAGAAATCATTGAAGAAACATAGACAATTGTAATTTACCTTCCCACCATATACTTTTCTGTTGGCAAAATAACTCTCGCATTCACAGAGTCATATACCCACTGTGGTTGAACATATTCCCTAGAGAGGAACCTATGACCTTGCGCTTCCCGGTCGACAATCTAAACATGAAAGCATTAGCTTAGTGAATCTAAAAGGAAGGCGTAAAAAATTACGTCATCTAAAAGACAGTATGCTTAATCACAAACCTGATGAGTAATGCTATCGTCAGATTCTCCAAAAGGTGCCCCCTTTCCTTCCCATGAAACTGTACCTCCAAAAGCTGGAATAACAAAAAGTAAGGATTCCCTGGGTACCTGAATAATTAGACCAAGACAGATGCAAGTAACGTCAAAACATACAACCCTGAGAATAATCAGGTAAAAAGATATAGCATAAAAAATTCTCATAAGATTTGTTGTGCTATAGGCACATGACATGCATCATCCGGCATCATTTTTTTTTTCAATACAGCACAAATCTCATAAATTAACAAGCTGAAAACTTCTGAAAAAAAGTAATCTATTATAACTTTGCCACAGTACTTAACGAACAGCTTCTTGGTTTACCACCAACACAAGGTGATTCACTTTTGGATAATCTTCTTTCTTTACAGATACAAACAAGTTTACAGGGAGAGGTTTCCCCACTCTAAGATGGCATGCCATAAGCCTCAGCAAAAACTTACATTACTATCAACATATAACCTACCAATGAGAGTCCACTAGTACGAAATGAAACCAAGACAATGTTGTGGGCAGTATTCAATCTTAACAGTTATGGTTGACCCAACCCGGATTAGCATCTTTATGAGAACCCTGAATAGTTATCTGATAGAATCTGGATTAATTCTACTTTTGTTGGGTACAAACAAGTTTATGGGAAGAGGAGGTTGCCCAATTATAATACCATGGCATTCCCAATGATAGGATCTAGCTAAATTCTCTTTTTTTGGGTACAAACAAGTTTGTCGGAAGAGGAGGTTGCCCAATTATAATATTATGGCATGCCATAAGCCTCAAAAACAACTTACATTTGTACGCACATATAACCAACCAATAAAGAGTCCAGTAGTAAGAAATTAAACCAAGACATTGGGGGCATTCACTGGGAATGGGTCAGATTAACTGCTTGATGACAGTTACTTGTAGAAAATAATTGATGGTAGATCTGTTGTAGGGATATATATCTCTAGTTTTAGGGAGAATAGGATTGTAGTTGATGTTAGTATGTTTTGGACAGAGAACATTCTCTGTAGGAGACTTTAGTCTCTGGGACAGCAACTAAATTGTTGTATATGTATGTTATCTGTGTTCTGTTTAATACATATTTCATCAGTTAACTTCAGGTGTTCTATCAGCATTATTCAATCTTAACAGTTGTTGTTGACCCAACCCTGATTGGCATCTTTAATAGAATCATGCCAAAATTTAAAAAGGTAGGCAGTCACTCAAGTACTAATACGAATTCTAGCATGACAACATATACCACCCAACTGGATTATTAAGTGATTCAAATAACTATGTAATCAGCTTTAAGTTTACTTCTTCAAGAGATTTAGCCAATAACTAGCATCACTAATCCATATATTGACTCTTTTACTTTCTTAAATTTAAATAAAAATGACACTTGGCACATGCTTTGTGCTCAAATGCCAACTATTGACAGACACAATAAATTAAATTAATACTGTGCTTGTTAAGACTATCAAAAGTTCTTACCTCTCTACTCAAGAAGAATTTCATATTTTTAAAGAGATTTTTACATTCTCTTGTATCGTGGTCCTCTTCAACTTCTTCACCTGCAACTTTGTCAACAAGTTGCATAAGTGCACCAGGTTCATTAGAAGGAAGTTGATGCTGAAGTTGAGCAAGTCTTAGTTCAGAATGTTCTTTTTCAGTTACAGCCCTATTTTGCTTGGATTCCACTTGTTCAGATCCAGCTAAAAGAGAAGCTTCAGAATTCAATACAGAGGGTTTGGGATCAGCATTGGCATATCTTGACAGTGCATATAGATCTGCATGATTTGAAAAGAAAATTGGTCACCATAAGCATAAACATATAATATTAGTAGCAATTCAATTTTCTAAAGTTCAATTTAAGTTGGGTAAATGGTACCTGCAGCCAAAGCTTCCAACTGAGGATCGAGTATGGGTGGGTACTTCAAATTTATAGAATGATAGAGCCGGAAATTAACAAAACTGAGAAGAGGCTGCGGCAATTCATTACAGAAGTTTAACAAATCAGTAAAAAAAACTGACTAAAACAATTAGGAGTAAGGAGATGTATGTTAGTTTGGTTAACTAAATTGGGTTTATACATGACCCTGACACAACAGTTGAACACTTGAACTTATTCAATACAACATGATTAAAATATTTAGAGTAATAGTCCTATTAATTGAGATGACATATATCAATGGGTTAACAGAATGACAATACTAAATGGAATCATGAATACAAAACTGACCTCATATAACTGCAGAAAACTTAGCATGGTAACGATGTCAACATCATCAGGCACGACCTGCTGAAGTGAATGAGGACTTAACCATGTTACCGTCTGACCTTCAACCTCTGCCTGCACAAGCAATATAATCAATCCATATCCATAACATGCACAATTTTAGATTAAAACATTACAAATGCCATAATTGATACCTGGTAGTATATTCCTTTCACAGATACAAAGGTTTTTCTTAACTTGTGCTTGCGAGATATGAATGCTTGCCATTCATGCGCCAATCTAGCATAAAGGTAAGTAGTACGTATAAATAGTGATGAAGATATAATAGCATAAAAATTTGCACTTTTTGCATATGAAAATGCAGGAAAATACCAATGAGACTTTGATATAATAGCATAAAAATTTGCACTTCCCTACAGTCCTTATTTCCAAAGGAATGATTGAATTCCAAGGCCTGAATTCTCTTATATTAATCCAAAGACATTCATATCCATACCTGCGGCATTTGTGGACACGTTCTACTTCAATTTTTGTTCTCTCTGATGCAGGTAATGCTGCAAAAAGATGCACCATTGTAAGACAGTCATCCAATTCTCCAAGTGCATCCACAAACCTTGGGTACCTATAATTCAAAGAAAAATGAAATAAATTGCAAATTCATCACAAGCTACAAGACATAAATTGCGATAAACAGAAACAAACGAACCTCTGGCGAATAATCCTGTCTACTTTGGGTTTGGGGGTTTTCTCCCGCAGCCTGTTTGCACGTTCAATGTTTTGCTTGGCCTCTGCTTTCTTAATTTTTTTTTCATGTACCCTTATAGCTCTGTGTATTTCCAGCAAAGGTTCATGATGTAGAAAGCTAACATCCTTCACATGGTAATAAGTGTGATGATTTCCCTTGAACTTCTTCTTAGGCTCCCGGGGAGTTACACCTTTCAAAATGCATAGCTTCCTAAAATTTGTAAAAGCCAATATAAGAATCAAAGTCTTCACATTTTACCACATTATCTTCTCCAATTTTTTCATACTCACACTATCAGCAATGATAGAAAACATAAATGATTAAGCATGTTTCTTTACATATAGTACCTGAAAAGTGGTAGAGTGATTTGAAGCTGCTTCAGCGCTTGTGACCGGGTGACGAATTTAGCAGCATTTCCCTCCTTTTTCTTCCCCTGCCATACAATAATAACAACAACAGCAACAATGATTAACTTTGAGTGACAAATTACTCTTTTCTAATCGGTTTCTCGTTAAACGCATTAGCAGCAACAGAAATATAAAAAATTCCAACTATTCTCATACCCAACAAAATCAAAAGATGGGTATGAACCAAAAATACAAAAACAACATCCATCAATTCAAATACCCCAAGAGAAATAAATAAGCACTAGTTTCACTGATTGTGAAAACCGACATAGATTTTGCAGCAAATTCACAAAGCAACGAGGAACATGAAAGGGGAACACGATAGAAGAAAACAAGAGAGCTTGAGGTACACACCGCGGGTCTGTAGTGTTTCACCATTGTTGAGCTGAGCGGAGGCGAAAACAAGGTTACACGGCCAAAGAGCTGCGCATGAAAACCTAGGTTTTAAGAGTACGGTTTAGGTTTGGGCTATTTATTAATTTATTTTATAAATAATCATATTAATCCATAGGTTATTTAAGTCATTTTTTCATGAGATATTTAAATAAAAGTTTTAAGAAAAATTAAATAACCTCATAAATTCTTGTTAGAAATATATATTTAGAGTTGACTTTGTTATGAATTTTATATATTAACTAGTATTTTTTACCCGTGCGATGCACGGGGGATTTTCATTTTTTTATTGCGAAAAATTTTAAAATTCGTGTTATTGTTGTTATATGTATTAAAAGATAATGGACATTGATATTAATATCACTCGTACCTATCATTATCATCCCCCAATGTGTACCACACTTGAAAGTGTGTTACATTTTCACTACCGCTATATATTAGGGCGGTTGGTATTAATAAGGGTGTGTGGAGTACTTTTTAACAGTGGTCAAAGATAATTTTTCGATTAATAAATGATAAAATTTAATTTTGGATATAAGAAAATATTAGTTTGTAAGTATTTTTTTCATGATAAATGTGTTTTTTTTTCTCTTGCAAAAAAGAATTTATTATATATATATATATATATATATCTGTGTGTGTGTCTTCTCATCCTTATTTATGTCAAACAATAAACATATGAAAAGAAATCTAAGAAATAAAAGAGAGTAAAAAAAAAAAAGAGAAAAAATAACAATACATGAGAGTTTTAAGCTAGGCAAATTATGTGAGGTAAATTTGATGTGCATTTAGGTCATTTTCATATAGATTTTTATTTTTTGTTTCATGTGGAATGAAAGAAACTTTCCCCTAAAAGATATAACCTCACGGTGATATGGATGATCTCGACTCGATCATGATTTCCTTAAAAGAAAGACGTCCTACCCAAAAACAAAGTGATTTTAATTTTTTTTTAGGTCACAATAATTTTCATATAGAATAATTGTTGATTGAGCACAAAAACAGAAGAATTTTTTTTTGGAGAATATAAACATATTTTGACTCGAGAAGTTTTAATTCAAGTTCTAATATTGTGACCCGTGAAATACACGGAGATATTCATTTTTATTTATAATGTGTATTTCTTTTTTCATATTCTTAGTTATTTTTATAGATTTACTAAAAGAAGAATCATGAATTAAAATGTCATGCGAATTTAGAGTGTAGGGAGTCATGCAAAATGTCATGCGAATTTAGAGTGTAGGTAGTTCTTTTTCTCTATAGCCATCCATAATGTTTTAGTACAAAACAATAATACACCAAATAATAGAGTGTAGGGAGTCATGCAAAAGGTCATGCGAATTTCTCCTTTTTACGCATCTCCCAAAAGAAATTATAATTTCAATTTATACAGAAAAAGAAAAAGAAATTAGTATAAGTTTATTATAAAGATAATAAAAAAATGCTTGGAAAATTTATCACTTGGCATTAGTGGAAGATTAAAGGATTAATAACACTCAAATATTATTATCACAACCTCAATTATTCATTCAATTACTAAGTCAAAAGAAAAATAGATTAAATTGTATTTAAATGATTTCTTTCAATTTTAATTTAATTATTTTTTTAACCGTTATGTTTTTAATGAACATTAGCTTTAGGGATTGTCGTTTTAGTTTATCGTGTGATTTTTTTAAAATATGTGTTTTTTTATTATGTTTATTAAAAGATAATTTTTAAATTAAAAGTAAAAAATAATTATATATATATAAGAAAAGAAAAATTTATTTTTTGGTGATGAATATCTTTGTTTATATTTTTGTAAGAGCACAATCATTTTATTCATTTGTTTTTTTACCCGTGTTTTCTAAATGCTACATTATTTAGTTTTTTTTTCTATATAACAATTTAATAGTTTTTGAAGTCATTCTTAACTATTTTTTTTTATCAATTTGTATTATTATATTTACAATTTTTCAATTAATTGATACTTTTTTGAAGTTTTTATTAATTATGTTTTTTCTTACTTACAAAAAAATGTAATACCATCTAAATAATGCAATTTGTAGCTATATGAAGTACCATGTAAATATATCGTTGTGAGTTTAAAATAAATATGAAAATCCTTTCATTTTTTTACCCTTTAAACTGATAACATGGTATGAACCTAATTAAATGATAAGTTTTCTCAATCTAATTACTATATATTTATTTTAATTTAGTTATTTTATTTTAAAAAATAATTTTTGTTTACCCTTAATTTAGTTTCGAAATTTTTTCATTAATATTTTATTTCGAAGAGTTAGTCTTCCCATTTCAAAAAAGTGGTATTCTTCCATGCTTATGCATTTCAGATTAGTACTTCATTCATAACATATACTTAAAATGATCACCCTTACCTAAGCATCAAGCCTGTGGCCTCATCCTAACCAACCGGTGACCAAAGCAAAAGATTGTTCGAGGAGTCAAGTAATTGGTGGCCTTTCCTGACAAAATTACACTTGACTTGACTCATCAAAATAAGATTCATAATGAGTAAGTTGGGGTTTATTATTAATAGGGACTAAGTATAACAAAGAGATATCACTACAATGCTTTAATTAATACTCAGTCATCACATTCAAAGTACACATGTATAACTATATATTTCAACTGCTTAATGTCTCTTCACTCAAGTACCAAGTACAAACTAAGTAATTTTCCTATTAGATAATTGTTCTTGTACATTGCATCCTACAAAAAAATATTCTATACAGTGGAAACTGATCCAAGTTGCAGCAACTTAGCTTCATTATCTTGAATATCTTATAACATCCAATGACCCAACTCAATGCAATCTATCTGCCAAAAAAAAGCAAAAAGAGAAGTATTCATACTATACCCAACTTGCAGGTTTATATCTTTGCAGAATTGATATCAGTTAGTTCCGATATACTTCTCTGCAGAACTTTGTGTTAATGACATTAGATGCCTTTATCTTTTAGCTAATTTTCAAGGTTGACACATTGTAACACCCCGATTTCGGTGACGTCACTTTAGTAACCAAAATAAACTTAATGCGGAAAAACGTAAATATTTTTTTTTGATCGATAATATAAACAAGACTGAAATAAAGATAACGCAATTGCGAAGACAACAGAACTAATATACATTATAAATCACAGCCCCCGCTGTAAGTAGCGACCTCGTCACGAGTAACCTCCAGTGACGGAAAGTAGAAAAGTGTAACGCCCGTAGGCAAAATGTACAATCCCCAAAATGATAGGTCAAGTGTCAGCAACACAAGCCCTCCAAAAATAAGAATAAGTCAGAGCTAGAACACTAACACCCAACCTTAGTAGACTCTAAACACCCATCCCCCATACTTCCATCATCGACTCTCATCTGGTCATGCATGAAGTCCGGGTCCACGTCAAAGGTTCAGTAGTAGTCATTTCGCTCCGGGTCTTCCCCGAATGACGAAGAATCACGAAAGAATCCATCGACGACATCTGACAAAAAGGGCATACATAGTCCCCCAAAACACAGGTAGCACGCGCAAGGGTCAACTTACGGAATATAGTATAGAGAATACAAGACAACAGGTAAAGTATAAGGGGTATAGATATATATGTTATATATATACATATAAGTTCTGCATTGTCTACCCTAAGGTTTAAACATAGCATGTTATCAACACTTTAGTACAATTCCATCATCAAAGCACATAACGATATCTATCAACATCTACTCATCAAAACACATAACGATGTTTATCAACATCAACTCATCAAAACACATAACGATACAATTAGAGTGCATGATATGTCAATGCAACGTCACTCTCGACGGTTCCAGAAAGAATAGGCTGGGTACGATCGAGTCGGTCCCAACACTGGCATTGTGTCGACCATAACCCTCGACTGTCACTTACCACCTTGACATAGCCGGATCAGTCCTAACCCTGCGGGTCGACTTTTCCCTCCGCTATGCCCGACAATCAACAGGTCGATCCTAACCTCACGGTCGATCATATCCCCCGTCGATGTCCGAATTACCCGAAGGTATAAACTGTACCCGAAGGCATAAACTGTACCCGAAGGCATAAACTGTACCCGAAGGCATAAACTGTACCCGAAGGCATAAACTGTACCCGAAGGTATAAACTGTACCCGAAGGTATAAACTGTACCCGAAGGCATAAACTGTACCCGAAGGCATAACTGTACCCGAAGGCATAAACTGTACCCGAAGGCATAAACTGTACCCGAAGGCATAAACTGTACCCGAAGGCATAAACTGTACCCGAAGGCATAAACTTAACTCATGATGATTCCTCGAATCATCCGACTCATCTCCATCCGATGGTCAAAAACTGCGCAGCGAGCAAAGAGTATCGACATACTCGAAAACTATCAGTCTCCCGGCTTATCCCTCGGATAGCCCAACGACATAACTGCTCCCACAGCACAAGAGTATCAACATACTCAAAACTTCTCAACTTTCTCAACATTTGGATCCGACGACACTTCTCGTTTTCCAAAACTAAGATCTTCATCCTAAGCTTCCTTTCGAGTTTATTATCATTATTTGAAGATTTTAGAGGTTGTTTAATGTCTTATGAGTTTTCTTTACAAAATGAGATCCTTTTAATCTTATCGCGAATCTTATAAGTTCCCGGGATCTCCAATTCCCAAATGACTCCAGAGAATGTCTCGATCCATAAACACCATAACAAGGCCCGAATCTCATTCGTCCTATCAAACTTTCTCAAAACTCTCAAAATAAAATCGGCATGACCTGCCTGCTATTCTCACTACTCAGGATCACAGATATGAGTGCAAGACATAGTTAAATCATCACAGTCATCAATCATGTCATATATCAATGCATCTCAGAATAAACACGTAGCACTTAGCATATAAATCATGCACCACACATCCTAGATTACCCACATAGCACATAGCATGTAAGTCAATCTCAAAAACATAGTAGTAGATGCATCATCTACATTGTCAGCCGAAGCCTCAGAAAACATTTTCCCAATCATACACAAACAAGTGCATAAACAGTAAATCAAGTCGAATGCGTCGACACCTAAAGCATTAGCTAGTAAGGTAAGTTGCCCTTACCTCTAGTTATTCCAGCGTTCTCCTCAAATGTTCCTTCACAATGAGCTCCTTGATCTTCAGGAAATTCCTCAAAAGCACCTTTAAAGTAAAACCACAGAATTCTATCAAAATCTATCGGAAACTAAGCTATCGATACTTACTAAGGTTACTCGAAGTAATCTATACTCTAAGGTACGATAATCTAGCGCGAAAGGACAAATTTTCGGAAAAGGAAATTTCCTCCTCCCCCCTTAATAGGTTCGGCCACTTTAGGTAATTAGGGGACTCGATTTTTCTTCGATCAAACTTGGTTCCTATGCTATCATTAGCCGTAACTAAGGGTATTCTGAACTCGGAAAAATTATCGGATCAAAAACTGTCGCAGGGGTATTTTGGTCATGATTTTTAACTTAGAATTTTCAAAACTGAAATCCCAAAAACCAAATTTTGCAGGGACGTCACCAACGACGTTTATGACAACTAATCCTACTAGCACTAAGCTAAGGCGATAGTTTTCAGCCTAAAGGTTGAAGCTTTACTCCAAAAACTCCAAAAATGGGTATTTTAGGCTAAAATTGATTCCGGCGGAATTCCGGCGACATAACGGAAAATCTAATCCGGCAGAAGTGATCTTGGGCACATAAAGAAGAGGTTTAGAATCAGAAATGAAAGATTCGGGATAGTTTTGCAAAAACCCATAAACTATCAACTCAGAAAAGTCTACAGAAAAGCTATGGAAAAAGCGATCAGAGGTAAGGATTAGCGATTATACCTCGAAACCTTGAAGCAGCAACTGATCGATCGACGATCAAGCAAGTAATGAAGAAAAGCTCTTCTTCCTCTTCCTTCTATGGAGCTCGCGGCCTTGGAGAGAAAATGGAGGAGTTTTTGTAATTTTTCTCACCTTTCTTGCTATATATAGAGGTTGGCAAAACGCGGTAAAATGAAAGTTTCGCGAATCTGATTTTTCCGGCGTCATTCTCCGTGAATTCTAAGATAGGTTTTGGCGAAAGAATTCCAAAACTAAAATGAGGTCTCCTTGTATTTTTGGCGACTAATGCATAATCGGTATAAAACTATTTTACCCGATAAGTTGCTTTTTGCATCGGATGTCGGAATAGAAAACTTCCTTCTGAAGAAAGATTAAAATCATCAAGAGAAATGGGTGTACGCGTGTGGAATCTTCATTTGAAGCTCTGAATAGAAAAAGTCTTCATTGTCGGTTGATTCTAGGGTTTTGAAATACCGGGGATTCGGTTTCGGCAAACTTCCGATGATTGGAATCGAACGTTCGTAGATCCTAGAGTTTCGCCTCGAAACGATTTTGATATATGGAAAAAAAAGAAGTTCTAACATTTCTCTGAAGATTTTTGGAATTAACTTCCATCGTGCCTAAAAGTGAAAACTAGCTATATACTAGGGTTTCTGACCTAGGTTTAAGCGTATAACGATCGTGCTATACCTTTTATCGATTTTGGTACAATCCTTAAACTTTTCCTGAACTTTCTCCTTCATAAATTTATTTCATTTGGTAAACTCTCGTTCAGGTTTCCCTTCACGATACATCAACCTAATCGCGAATAAGAATTTATTCACTTAGCATAAGCTTAAAAACTTGGGTCTTACACACATGATATCATTAGTCATAACTCATAAGAAGACCATTGTTGGGTAGGCAATAATGTGGAACAACATGGGTAGTAGCCTGTAATAACATACACTTCAAAATCATGTTCTCTATTTAAAGGGAAAACTAATGGATAGTATAAAGAAAATAAAGGACTGAAGGAGGATTACAGGAAGTAATTATTTGCTTAAAAGCTCCCTTTCCAGTAGGATTATGTTAATTGCTAGCCCATTTCGAAATCTTTTGTATACCATTTGAACTGAAGGCCAAAATACCAACACCATAATTCATATTAAAATTTCAACAATCTACTAATGGATTAGATCATTAAAGCAATCACAGAGCATAGCATGATGTTTGCAATAGAAAAATGGCAAACAATAATCCATTTTGTTTCCAAATATGAATGAATAAGATTTCATTCAAAGTATTTAAGAATATATTAATCCACTAAAACTTGCATAATATAACCCGCTACCCCAGCAATTTCACAATTTGAGAAATAAAGGTAAGTGGCAGCAAGTGCAGAAAACATCATGTTACATGGCATGTTGCTGCCATATTGAAGCATGCAATCCATTTCATCTAAGAGAAAGAAAATCATAGAAATAAAAAAAATCTGAACATAACCAAATAGAAGAAAAAAATAGATGACAAAAAAAAAGGAACAAAGACAAAAAAAAACAACAATTTTCCGAGTTCAGCAAAAAAGGCCTACTGATTAGCAAATAGCTGAATTAGTTCATGCTCTGAAAGCAAGCCTTATTTTGCAACAATTTTAACCAATACAGAGTTTCATAAAAATAGAGAATTCTAATATGTAAAAAATCCAACAGTTACCTTCATTGCACGCCTTTCTCTTAAGCATGTAGATGTGCAGTTCTTTACAATTTTCAATCCCTACTATCATCCCTGCAAGCCCCAGAACCTGCAACATCATGACTCAGAATCTCACGATCGAACATTCAATTAATTTTTGAAACGAAAAAATAAGGGTAGAGAACAAAATTGCTTACCTAACCTCAACATTTCTCAGTGAAGATTGGGCAGAACTTTTATGCAAAATAGTATCAGCCAAATAATTGATAAGTCAACCCATCATTCTTAAAGCAAACCAAACCACATGGTATTCTTGTGCTTCAGCCTTCTTTAAGTGGTATTGAAAGTTTAAGATCTGAGTAGTTCATGGAAGAAAGTAACATTCTGAATTCATATTAGGGCCACAGTAGTTGATGAAACTGAAAGTAGTTATTCGTTGTCAATGTGATTGTAGTTGTCACTGTTTGAATGTAATGTTGAACCTAGATAGTCCTAATTCTACTATCAGCCAGATAACAGTAGCCTACGAACTAAGGGAATCAAACATCAGAGACAAAAAAATTTGGGCCTTTCAGGAACAACAGAGAGAGAGAGAGGGAAAGAAAATTCAATACCATAATCAAGAACAACGTAGAAGAACGACACCAATGCACAAACTGGAACCCCATAATCCCAGCAAAGGCGCACCAAATCTGCAGGACAGGAATCACAGTGAACAATTTGAATCAAATTTTCTTAGCCAAAAATCATCTCGATCACGAACTGGGAAAAAAAAACAAAGGGAACGAATGGATGCTTGAAGGAAGAACGAATCATAGATGGGAGAAAGAGAAACAAACCTGAAAAATTGCAGGAAAACCCAAATCAAGTATGAAAACCCTGGCACCCAGTCAGCAGCCACCATTGAAGGAACTATTTCCGGTGCCAAACCTCAGCCATCTTCTCCATCACGATCAGGGAAAAAAAAGAAGGGAACGATATCAGATCCGGAAAAAAGGGAAACGATTTCAGTTCTGAATCCTAGCATATCACAAACAAAATCAGATAATTTCTTTCTAAATTAATAGCACAACACCGCCAGAGATCAAATACGTAATACCTAAACGGCGCAGGATCATTTGCGGCTTTCACGTGGGCGTAGAGGAGGAGGGCGTCGAGGGGCTTCTGGTCGCAGATGAAGCCGATGATGAGGGTGTTCCAGACGGCGGTGGAAGGGCGAGGCCTCCGGAAAACCCATCTTCACTTCTCCTCCGATAATCACTCTCCCCAACCTGCAACCGCTGAAACTGCCTCTGAATCTCAACGGGTTGACATTATCCGACCCGATAACCCGATCTGAAACGGGTACACGCGGCTGGTGCTCTGGATTGAGCGCAACGGGGTCCGGGACAGGATCGTGGAACTTGACGGCGGCGAAGGAAGGAGGCTGAGGAGGTGCTGGAAATCAGAGGCAGACACGGAAAATCAGTGTTTGAGAGAGAAGGTTTTAAACGAACTTGAAAGAGAAACGGCTGAGAGAAGGATTAAAGGAAGAAGCTAAGGTGAAAGGGGAAGCGTCGTCTGTATTTTCTTGAAACTGAAAAGCGTTTCAAAAATTTAATAAATCACTTGAATGAAAGAATGAGTGGAACTGATATGAATGAACGGCTGAGATCAAACCTGAATGAAATAAAATGACTTTTTACAAAAATATCTATGCCCAGCTTTTATAGTTATTGGAATAAATTATTGAAGGACTTTTTTGCCCCCAAGGCTGCAAAACTTTGCTTTTATATATAGTATAGATAGATAGATAGATACTTTCTACAAAATAAGATAGGTTAATGTTAATTGAGAAAAATTATTTTGATAAATATTTTACATACGATATTTCAATTTAAAATTATAGTAATGGTTATATAAATTCATTTATTTGACTCTTACTCAACAGTTTAAGCTTTTGAGATAATTAGTTGTTTGTCATGGTATTAGAGTTTCTATAACTTAGCGGTCTAGAGTTCGATTCTTACTACCCTCGCTTTATGATTAAAAAGTGGAATTAAACATATGGTAGGCAGGAATGTGCATTTATCCACGCTTCAAGCTCAACGGGTTCTTGTGTAATGGGATATAGTATAAAATCATTCATTTGACTCTTAGCCAGTAACTTAAGCTTTTTGGATAATTAGTGGCTTCAAAGTAATAAAATAAATGATATTAAAGGTTTGAAATGATAAATGTATTGGGTAAGTTTTCATAATTATCAATTTATAAAAAAATATTTTTAAGAAGACTCTTATATTTGTTTTTCTTCTTTAAAAAAAATCTCAAATAATTTAAATAAAAGAATCATAAATAAATATATTTGCTAAATTCAGCCCCAACCAATTTCATTCGTAAAGTTAAAAAATTATAGTTATGCCACCACCATTATGTTTTTTTAAAGCATGTCAAAAGGTTATTTTTTGCAAGCCTCAACCAATTTTATTTTTCCTCTTATCTCTGGCAATAGATAATTTTTAAGTTAAGCAAAAGTAGTTTATTCAAATAACTTGTTTCATGTTTTTATAAATAATGTCCATTTCTAAAAGTTGAGAAGAAGTTTTAAAAGTTGGGAAAAATGTTAAATTAATAAAGTTATTTATTAATAGAAAATGTTAACACAAACGCACTTTTATTCTAGTAGTGAACAACACAGTAGGATATTAAGAAAAATGTATATGTTTTATTCTTGTTTTTTTGTTACATCGGAAAGTAAAAAAAAAAACAAGAATAAAACATATAAATTTTTCTTGTTATGTGTCCTTAGATAGAACTTTTTTCCTTTCTAAATTCACAAAATGGGGTTTTATTCTGAATTCAATTTGATTTTAAAACTCTAATATAAGTTAAAATTAAATGTGATTGGTTTTTTGATGTATCAAAAATTTAAATGTGATTGATTTAATAACTCACTTAACTGATTTAGTGAGATATTTTAGGTTGGAATTATGTTGCTTTCACACCCATTTTTTAGTGGAAAGAGATGGATGGAGAATATAAATAAAATAAAAATAAGTATAAATAAAATGTTTAAAAAATAAGGTGTGAACGTATCATTATTGGTTTCTGTTGTGAACTATACTTGTACTTGGTCAAGAATGTAGTAAGGTACATTGCCTTTCGAACTTTATTTTCTCTCTCCCACTTCAAAATTAGTACAAGGCTTCCTCTGCTTAGACTGAGAGACAAGTTTAAGCCATCTCCCTCGCGAGGGCAGCATGGTTGTTGACTTTCTAGGCAAGATTGACTTTTTAATTAGGTAGCGGCCCTATCTTTTTCTTTCTTTAGTCCATGTACCAAAAAAAACAGAGGAACAGAGTTCACCATCTGACATGGGCTTGCTAGGCCCATCTACTAGGTCTGAGATTAAATTAGGCTTTAATTTGTCAGCTTTTTGTTTTTGTCAATAAAATAAGTTGGTTTTTATAAAAATTTACAAAGAAAAAAGTTAGGCTTCAATTTATTTATCAATAAATTCAGTAATACACTAGGATTATCCCCGTTTGTCCGTGCGATGCACGGATAATTTTCACGAACTTCACTGTTAACTACAATTATTCAACTGATGTATTTTCTAAGTCATACAATTTTAATTAGTCAAACACTTATATGTCGTTATTATTTTATGTTTTATCTTTCTTATATAGATATATATATATATATATTAATTGTGTTTGATGAGTTTCAAATGTTAATTGTGTTTGACCCCTATCGATTTGCACTTTAACGCAATCTTTACCGTAAAAGATGAAAAGGTGGCTGAAATGTAATAACATATTAAACTGTGAGGGAGATATTTGAAACTAAAAGAAAATATTTATACACAAATTGATTAACCAACAACACTTCACAGTTTGGCCACAGAGTCTTTGTCTTCAAGGAACTTGTTCACAGTTTTGAATCATAAATTTAGGGAGCAATTTATTACCCACATATTTGAGATTTTTCTAAATTCAATAAACAAATAGGAATATCTCTTATTATTTTTCCAAAATAATATATATATATATATATATAGTTGAGAATCAACCCCTCTCAACTTGTACAGGAATATCTCTTATATAAGATATTTTCTTATCTTTAGCTCTAATAAAATAAACAGATAAAAAAAATATTTTGCAAATGCATTTGAAAGAACTATAAATATATTATAGCTTAAATTAAAAAAAAAAACATTTTTCTTTTCTATTACAAATACATTTACCATTTTTTATACTTTTTTATGGGATTATGAAAAAAATACAGTAGTTTGATTTTAATAACACATTTTCAATACACAATTAGAAATTAAATTGATCATCTAGGTAGAAAAAACCAAAACACAATTTGGTATATTAAGCAAACCACAGCTCAATAATCAGACCAACTGTTTCCAATATCCTGCCAAAACTAATACAAAACTAACAATAGGTACTGAACCGTGTGAAACCCATTTAAGTGAATGGAATAACCATATGAACACCACATGGTAAAATATAAAGAAGCGATCCTAAAAAATTAGAACCTCAGGAGCCACTTAATAAGGGATTCCTTTGAAAGACAATGGACCCTGATCTGCAAATTACATAAGGTATAAGAAGGGAAGAAAAAACAAAGAACCATTTTTGGGTTCAGTAGGTCTCATAGACTAAATCTCATAAAAAATTCAGCAAGAAGAGAAAAAAAAACTTAAGAAAATCCTCTTTAGAAACTCCTCATACAGAATCTTTAGTGCTACTGGTGTGTGATCGAGATTGCATTTGTATATTTTTCCACACCCTAAGGACATTAAGTTCAACCATCAGTCTTCCATATGGTTCTTGTTAATTAAATCGACCTTTGATTGGCAAGCACACACTCCTGTACTCCGAGAAGCATCCTAAATCACGTTCTTCTTGAAGCACTCTGATTCAAAATCATGAAGAGAATGATTTTTTTATTTCACAAAATAGCGAAGAAAATGATTAAATTAAATTTTTTAAGAGTAAATAAGAAAAGTAATGATCAAAGTTAAAGGTTGAAGATTCAAACCTCTCCCTTTCTATCAGTTGACTTTGCTCATGATATACTTCTTGATAGTTGCAACCCCAGTTAAAAGAAAGCAGGATAAAAACATTTCTCAGCTTTTGAATTAAAATAACATTCTCCTCTACAACAAAATGGGATCACAGTGAATGAAGAGTAAAAATATAAGGTAATATGATTAATTACAACAAATCATTTTTGTCAGAGCTATTCATCCTAAAATTTATGAGACAAATCAGTAAATCACAAAATTAAGAAGCATAGACAATGTAACAATCCACCATTTGCAATACAAATTCCCAATGTGAAAAGAAAATATCTTCAACTTATTCACTCAAGGGGTTCACCATTTGCACACTAAAAGGATGCACAAATTTGTAGAGGGAGTAAAGAACAATGCACCAACTAAATCAAACCAATTTAAGTATTAATATAAATAGCAATGAAAGCTTCTGAAAGGTGTTAGAAAAAGTTCGACCATTAAAATTAAGACCTGCCAAAAGAAAAAACACAGCTTTTGCCTATTAGAACCAAAACAATCTGACCAGCAAGATCAATACCTGCCATTGAAAAACATATATAGCTTTAGAACAAAACCAAAATTTAAAAAAGAATAGTAAATCTTCAAAATACAGAAACCTAACCTGCAAGGACTTGCCATGTATGACAGTCTTCCACATTTTTTGAACAGTTCTCTGCCTGCATTGAGTCATATCAATCCACACTAAATCTCCAAAGACCAACATGAAACCCAGTTTCTCTGCAATTATGTCCCAGCTGTAAAAGACATACAAAGAAAAGGTTAGCACAATTAAACATGTGGTTTGAGTTGTACTAACTGCTAAGTTACTAACACACACCAGTTAGAAAAGCTAAATTACCAAGACACACAATTCATAGAAAATTAGAAACAAACTATAAAGTAGTTGGTATAGCAATATGACTTGCAAGAAGCTGCTTCATTAACTGGCTACTTAAATGATAAAAAGCTAAATATGCACCGAACATAAATTGTGTAAATGGTGTTGGAGTGAGGGTTGTGTGAGAATTTATAAGCAAAGGGATCTGATCAAAAATTCAAAGGAGAAGAGGTTGTGCATTCCACCTATAACCCTAGACCTAAAAACCTTGTCCTAACTTCAAATCAGAGTGGAAATAACTGATGAACCCAATCTAACCATGGGTAATGGTTGCAAAGCAAGTACCAAACCCCCCAATCTAATAAAAAAATATTAGATAAAAAATTCAAATAAAGGATGAATATGCTTCATACCGAGGCACTTGTGGACCTTTGAAGCCCCATACCTGAAGGGAAAAATAAACAAACAATCTCATAAATGGGAAACAAAAGCTCTAATAATGAAATTCAACTATGCTCTTAAAAATCGTGATACAAACTTGTGAAATTCAATAATGAAAGAAAGTTGGTTATTTACTAACTTAGTCCATCAAAACTGGTTATTTATGGAAACACCATACTCCAAACCTCCAAGGAGGCAACAGGGCAAAGGAACTCAGATATGTAAGTTAAAGAAAAGTAAATAGAATTTCAATGCACTTCGCTATCAGCCATTTAAACAATAGTTTATAACGTTTAGCATATGTTCCTTACTCTACTGTTGCATAAGATAGAGCAGAATTTGATTGCTTGCATGCAGTACATTCATGATAACATGTCAAACTCAACATTTTCATAAAGGTAAGAAATGTTTAGCAATATCATCTTTTCAAATACCCCTCTACCATGAATTGAATTCCATGTGGGCTGACTATTAGTTTGTCCCCAGGTTATTTAATTAGGAGACCTCGTAGGGATGCATTCAAAAGTAGAGTAAGAGGCATTCTTCAAAATATAATATGTACGATGACATGTTAAATAGGTGCAACTATAATGCAATGCATAGAAATATAAATACAGATCTCTTAGGATTTGCTGAATTTTCTCCTGAAAAGTTTCAGGAGAGGTTTTAGCTGAAAAGTTTTAAGCAAACAATTAATTAAAACCAAAGTGGGTTGTCGCATCTTCTGAAATAGAGAAAAAGAAGAAGTCAGTGATGCTGAAATAATTGGATAACCTCAAGGAACACAAAATAAGCGAAGTCACTGAAACTAAAATAATAGGATAAACTTAAGTCAATAAAACTATATAAATATCACAACAATGCAACACCAAACACACAATCTCTAACTTATCTGCTAATTGCCAAGGAACTTATTAATCATGACAAAATTTCCAAGTTCAGTAGCTTACAAACATAACACAAAAAGGTACAAAGATTTCTAATGGAGCATTATTGGCCCAAGTTCCTTTCTTATATTTTGAAAACATTTATTATCTGTTGATTTTGAATTCATTACAGCTCAAATAGGAATATAAAAAGCAGTAGCAAACTAAACAGAAAACAATTTAATCTTGGTTTGATTACCATCATGTTATCCGACAGTCTTTCCCCACAACACACCTCAAATAGCATTGCAACACTCTCTTGTACTTTTATTTCTTTGCTACACTTTCCACTCTCTATACCCTTCTTTTCTTAGTCCCACTTGTCATTCTTCAACAGCAGGAACCCAGAGTGAACAAATCCAATAACCTGAAACAAAAAAAATAACATAAACCAAAAAAAGAAAAGAGTTTATCACTCACCCTTCCACATTCAGTATGCAACTTTCAAAACCGCAGAGCAAAAGGTCAAATGAAGGAAAAATTGACGAAATCACTATACAATGAATCAGCGCTCAAATAGCTTTTTTCATGTCTGCAGATACAGGATAAATAAAAGGACAGGAAGATTCAATCAGATCAGTGAGTGAGATAAAATAGAAGAGGGGGGTTTTGGAGATATGGGAATGGTGAGAATGGGAGTTCACAACATGGGGTACTTATAGCCAAAATTTGAAAGTGAACTGACAATAAACGACCTCAATGAACTGACAATAATCATCATATATACATGTAAAAAAATTATGAACTCTCTATTAACAAATTGGAGTTGTACGAAATATATTCAACAAAATGGCCAAAATTAATTAGGATTGGGATTGATACTGACCATTTGCTAAAGTATTCAACTTCTGCTGATGCATTCAACCATAGTAGTTAGGGTTCTCGTGAGGAAAAATGACAGATGAACAGCGGACGATTTGAGCTGTCGATACGCGATTGATTCTACCATAATCGGCGGCAACGTTAGCTTCAATTACACATCAAGCGGCGGCCGAAAGCAATTCATCATCAGATCAATCAGAAAAGACTCTATTGATGGATTGGTGAGAAGTAGGTTGAAAGAGGAAGGCTAACACGCAAGAACAGCTAGGGTTTGAGATTCATGTGAGGGAAAGCAAGGCTGTGAGAGAGGAAACGAATTCAGAAGGTGATTAGTCGTACAGAGGAGTGGGTAGAAACGCAGAGAACACACGCGATTAGAGAGATAGGGTTGATGACAGATTGGGGAGAAACAGTGCTAAAGTTGGAAACGACGTCGTTCTTCCCTTGTCGAGTTGAAAAAAAAAATAAAAAAACAGAATTAAGTAAAGGAAGGACACGTGTCGAAGGGTAATTGGCGGTTATATAGCTACAGTAGTGGAAGAATAAGAAGTAGTAGATTCCTTTCAAAATGTTTTATTGATTGAAATTTGGTGTAGATCAGGGTATCCACCACCCACAGCAGGGACTAATCCCCTCGTCACGGGTGCTTGTACTGAGCGGTAAATAACTGGCCACAAAATGAGTTTTATTCCCATGAGTGAAGATCGAACTTCCAACCTCATGATTAAGGGATGAAGTGAACTAATCATTACACCACACTTTATGGTTATTTAGTGAAATTTAAAAGATGGTTATGCGTCCTAAAATTTAATTTACACATTTAATTCTTTTTAAAAGAAAATATTTATGATGACGAAACCAATGAATAGAATTCGAATGAAATGTGATGACAGAAAACTTGTTAAACATAACAAACTACTTCAACACATGGTTTGTTGGTTTTGTCTTGCTTGCTAATACATAACATTTTCCTAATTGGAAACACAACTCTTTGGCCTTCGTGTTTAGCAACAATTGAAAACCGCCACTAAAACACATATGTCGTAAGTGAAAATCCATGATTTGTGCATACTAAAAACCATTTTATGCAGTTATCTTACTTCGCATTGTGAGGTAACATGCACCCAAACACATTAACTATCATACATAATGAGTGGTAATTACACAAGATAACACTAGATAAGCAAGTATATGAGGGAGATTCCTGTAGTTTAAGTAGAAGTTCTTGTGAATGCTTGGTGGGAAAAGCTTCACTATCCACTATAGTCCTACCCATCTCTAGAAGTCGGCTTGCTGCTAGTTATCCAAGTCCTTAACCAAAGAAGTCCACTAACAATCATTCCACACAAAAATCCAAGAGCAGCACTTGATCCCACCAGAGAAACAGCCGTACAAATAAGCATCACAAAAGAATCCTCTTTGGTATTGATGTCCCTTGAAGCCATGGCCAATTCAATCCCAGCAAACAAAAGCAGAACCCCCAAGATTCCCACTGGAAATTGGTTGAAAAAATGAGCTAAAGAAGTTCCCAACACAAAACCCAACACCAATTTGGCTGCACCAAGAATTGCCACACACCCTCCACTCCTCCCACCAAACTTGTACTGTCCAGCTAACCCACCAGCACCATGGCAGCTTGGCATGGCCCCAAACCACCCACCCACAAGGTTCATCAAACCCACTGTCACTGAAAGTGAAGTCACTGAGAAATCCTTCCCTGGAAACAGGTCAGAGGAAAGTTTGCAAACAGCTATCACAGAGTTCAAAACTGACAATGGAAGCTGAGGAATTGTCCCCTTGATGAAACCTTCCTTCCATGCATGCTTAGAAATTTTCACTACCTCTATAGAGGAAGGCCCAAATTTGATTTCATGCACCACCCCTGGCCTTCTCACGAAAGCCAAAATCACACCCAACACAAACACTATAAAAGCAGAAGGAATTGAGAAAATTATCTTCTTCACTCTACTACTCCTTTTCCTTTCCCCTTCAACACCCCCCAAATCATAGTTTCTACTAGTTTCTTTACCATCATTTTGATCCTGATCATCACCAGAAGCACCATTCACTAAGACAATAAAACAGACACATACAAGTGCTAAAACCAACCCATCAAATCCAAACCAGTGCCGATTCTCCAAGGCTTTAGACTTAGGCAGATTCTGCACTTTTCTAACATATTTCACAGCAGTGAAGGCAAAAGACAAGCCCTGTGCGAGCTGAATCCCTCTGACAACGCATAGAGGAATGAGCTTGTAGGCCAACTGCATCAACCCTGTACAACCCAGAACCATCAACACGGCTCCGGTCAATATCCCGGAGGCCATGATCTCCGGCACGGCGAAGTTGGGGTCGGAGAGGGCCTCGGCGGCGATGGACTTCATGGGCTGAACCGGCATGGGGACGCCGTAGATTGCGCCGGTGATGATGTTGTACATCCCTGTGAAAATCAATGTGGTGCCCAGGTTGAGGTTTTTGGCTAAGGTGAGTGAGAGAACGATGGGTATGTAGGTGCCGAGGTCGCCCATGGCTCCGTTGAGTTCAGCCCATGTTGAGTGGAGGATTAAGTTGCGTTTTAGTTTCTGTACGGCGGAGAAAGCGGTGGTTGGAGGGGTGTCAGTGGTGGCGGCGGTGGGAAGCTGCAGAGCTTCTGGGTCTGTGGTTGAAAATGGAGGAGGGTTGGGTGGTGATGATGCCATGTGAGATGAAGTGTGTTGTTGTGTTGAAGCAGAGAATGTGGGAGAGAGAGCCACGCATAATGGTGAGGGAAATCTCTCTATTTATAAGGGTCCTAGAGTCAGCATGGAGAACACGTTTCATTTTTATTTTTTCTTTAACATCGAAAAGATAAATTGAATCCGCAAAAAATCGATCATTGGACCTCCCCGTACTCAACTCATATATACTCAACTCCTACCACTTGAGCTATCCTATGGGGACAACACCTTTCACTTTGATTAAGCGGTTTCCTTTTTTAATGGGCTTCTAAAAATGATAATAGAAATTTTTTTTATTGTGGAGATGAATTGAGGTGCCTACTAGGGTGGCAACTTTTTTTTGGTCTACCGATGCACCAGACTTAAACACTATTAGATCCAAGAATTTTGGAATATTATTTAATTGAACGGTTAGGATTCGATGATGATTAAAAGGGCAAAAATGGAAATTGTCAGCCTTACTTTTTCTCTCTGCTCTTGGCGTCCCTTCACAGCTCCACCTTCCCACCCTTTTCCATTCCCCCTGCTTCCCTTCCACCCTCGATCTCGCGGCCTTCTGAAACTTGAAAACCCATAAATAGAAACAAGGGGGAAGAAAGATTGAATCTTCACACACACACTTTTTTCATGCACCCCGATCTGTTTCTAAGGCGCATCCATGGCTGCTATATATGTTCCTCGGCGAGCTATCTCCTCTTTGGTCTCGGTCTTTTCTTCTTCTCTCAGTCTCATTCTTGGGCATTTTGCTTCAACGCTTGACTTTTGGGTTTCAGGGTGAAGTGTTTGGTGTTGGCTAGGGTTTTGAGATGAGGTGTGCTAGTTCGATTTAAGGTTTTGGATTCAGAGCCTTATTCATGATCTGGGGTCTGGTACGTCGTCGATGCTCAGGAGGGGAGAGTGACGATTCAAGAAGGAAGATTCGGACGGATAGAGAGGTGAAAGCGTCGGATTTCTTTAATTAAAAAATAAGGTAATCAAATGTAAGGTATTTCAAAGATGTGAACTTTGATTGAGAAATTATCAGTGTTTTTGCTGCAACATTACCAGTTCAGATAAAAAAAAAACAAAGGTGACTGATTTTGGGGCTGTCACGGTGAAGGGGGTGGAAAGGAAATGAGGGTGGGTGTGAGGGATAAGAAAGTCGTGGCGGTAGTCGGCCATGAGGAGGTCGGTGGTTGGTGGGAGAACCATTGTAGCAGAAGATGGAACACCAATGGTAATTTGGGAGCAGGTAGGGAGGGGAGAGGGGAAGGGAAAAGAAGAAAGAGCGAAAAAAGTCTAAAATACCCCCATGGTGCACCGGTGAACCAAACAAAAAGTTGTCCACCTTAGTGGGCATCATTAATTTTAATAAGAGAAAAAGTTTCATGCACATATAGTGTAAAGTTTTTATACATCATCAACTAATTAGACTTCGTGAATGTGAAAAAGATGGATTTTTTATTTAATTAAATTGACTGACATGGTAAATCTTTGAAATTTGATTGGTTGACAGTGTAAAAAAATCTTTACATTGTCAATGCATTAAAATTAAACTCTTTTAATAGTAACTTGTTTGATGATATCTATAGTAGAAGTTGGATGCAAGAGTAAACTTGAAGAGTTTGTCAAAATTATTCCAAATAAATTCAGGATCAAATCATTTTATCTTATATAGTCTAGTAACATTTTGATATGTGTTTTAAAAAAATTAACTTATGATATGTATTAAGATATTATTGAGTCACCTAAGATTAGAGTGATATAGTACTTGAAGTAATCGGACAACTCCAACTTACAAAAATAGATTAAAACATACTTATAGGAAGATGGTGAAGAGAATAATCAAAAGTGATTAAAAAGTAAAAGATAATAAGCGATGTAAAAGGTAGATGTGGATAATCATAATCTAATTAGACCTACCACGTAGGTCGATGACTTGATAAAATTCTGCTAATGCAGACATAGATTTGGTGAAATGTATTTTTTGAATCAGATTTGGTGTAATGTAGGGTATCACTTATAACACTAAAGATATATTTTCATTCAAATGTGTTGAGAATTCAAGTGCGGAGTTGAAGTCCCACCTTGGTTAAGTTTGGGTGAGGAGAAGACTTTATAAGAGAGGTGACCCATAAACCTAATGCCTTAAGGTTTTGGGTTAAGATGTGGTGTCCAAGATCTCCTTGGTGTCTCCTCTCGGCCTTGGCCCATGGGTCCTCGTTGTGACTCTCCCCAACAAGTGGTATCAGAGCCGATTGTTCGTGGGATCATGACGGCTCCTTGTGTCGAAAGTCATCCTAGCAGTGTGGCTAGGCGGCAGGTTCCGCTGGCAGCGAACTGCGGTGCAAGGTGGATATATAGCTTCCGCAGACGGGAGGATCATGGGTGATGTGGTTGAGGGACTCACACTTGAGGGGGAGATTGTTGGAATCAAGTGTTAGAGTCAAGTCCCACATCGGAAAAGCCAAGGTAAGAGGGAGAGTTTATAAGGAGATGGACCCATAAACCTAATGCCTTAAGGTTTTGGGTTAAGATGTGGTGTCCAAGATCTCCTTGGTGTCTCCTCTCGGCCTTGTCCCATGGGTCCTCGCTGTGACTCTCCCCAACAAGTGGTATCGGAGCCGATGGTTTGTGGGACCATGACGGCTCCTTGTGTCGAAAGTCTTTCTAGCAGTGTGGCTAGGCGGCGGGTTCCGTTGGCAGCGAACGGCGGTGCAAGAATGGATATGCTTCCGCGTAGGGGGACCATGATAATGTGGAGGTGACTCGCACTTGAGGGGGAGATTGTTGAGAATTCAAGTGCGGAGTTGGAGTATCACATTGGTTAAGTTTGGGTGAGGAGAAGACTTTAAAAGAGAGGTGACCCATAAACCTAATGTCTTAAGGTTTTTGGTTAAGATGTGGTGTCCAAGATCTCCTCTCCTCTCGGCCTTGGCTCATGGGTCCTCGCCGTGACTCTCCCCAACAAAATGCATATTTTATTTATAAATAGACATGAGTTTTGTAAATTGTAAGTTTTGTGTGTGTCGAGCGTAGTAAAGGTCATTCTTTAAAAGCGTCTCTTGATTAAGAATTGAACTTTTAATATCATAAATCAGAAGTTAAAACAATCACTTTTAAGATTTGACGGAGTAATTAATCTGCCAATTTTTTTTTTCCTGGAGAATATACTTGCATTTGCACATGTGTTTTGTAAAAGCAGAAAGCATGATAACTTAATTATGACCATTTCCATGGTCCATAGATAACCATGTCATGAATTCATGGTAGATGCCATATAATGATATTAGCCAATCGGATCACTGATCATTCGGTATATTTATAGATGTTTAGTCAGATTCACATTTTTACAACTCATAATCAAGAATCAATTCTTCCACTGCAAAAGTGAAACTTGGAAACCACAGGGAATCCAAACACTTACTCGCATTGTCAAATATTGTCACGTAGGTTCTTTTCACTTTATTTATTGTCACAACTCACAAGTATTGTCACGGTATAGCTAGTCAAAATCAAATACTTTTTATACAACTTTCAATTTTTACTGGTTCATTGGCATCGTGTTTTTTAAGAAATAAAAATGGTTTTTAATTTAAACATAATTCAATTAATATTTCAACAATTTTAAAAATAAATTATATATGAAAGTTAAACACTATTTTTTTAAACTCACAAAATATAATAATGATTGTCTGCATGTATATATATTTTGTTATATTTTATATTACTTAAATATATAAATATCTGTTAGAAAATTATGAATTATAAAAAAATTATGGTTGAAATTAACTTACTTTTACTTAATTTTGATATTTGAGATATATCGTTATTCACTAATCTTTTTGCACAAATTTTTAAGTCATGTTTTGTGGTCAGGATATTATAAGATATAATATAATAGGAGTGTTAGTAAATAAAAAATAATAATATAAGAGCACAATAAAATAACATAGCATTGACCGTTCTTATTGTCCAAGTTCATATAGAGTGTGTTTGGATGAGGTTTTTTTTTGGTAGTGTCAATTTTTTAGGGAATCTAAAATACATTATCTTGAAATACATTGTTTGTGTATTTTATTTAAAAGGAATTGAAAAATCCATGACAATTAAACTGAAATTATTACTAAATAGATTCAAATAAATTGAAATGACCCAAAAAATGATGGAATTTCAAATTCATATCTTCTTTCTCATATACCCCCCCCCCTCTCACCCGAATGTCCCTGCTTACCCAATTTGTTTAGGTCAACTCAACTTGTTCGGTTTGGTCCGGCTCGTTCAGATCTAATTTAGTGTTTAATATTTAGGGATTTGAGTTTAGGGTCGAGTTTAGCTTGGCCCGAATCATTCAAGTCATCTTAGTAATTCTAGTCGACCTCTCCCATTCAAGTTGGCTTGACCCGCTCAATTCGGCTCAGTCTGTTAAGGTCAGCTCAGTCAATTTAGGGCGGCTCAATCTATTCATGTCGAGTTTTATATTATGATTAATGTAATAATACTAATTAAGTTTAAAAGGAAATATTTGGTTTATATTAACAAAATTAGATATAGGTAATTCAATTACATCTCATAAATAAAGAATTTACGATCGAAATCATTTCAATCATTTTATCCAAAAAAAACGAAATTTGAAAATCCAGAAAAAATTCAACTGAATTTTCTCGCAGTTCAAATTCTTTGGATTTCTCAATTTTCCCATCAAACACTTAGTTCCCACACCAATCTTATTTTCATGCATCAACTAACCCAACTATGAACTCACTATTATTCTCTAATTCACCAGTATTACTTGCAATGTCTCCCCTTGGATCTACGCACCCATTCCCATTAATGTCCAATCAAAGCACAAAATATTGCTTGTTGCCACTGTCAACAGGGATCTAATGTCAATAAGAATTTTTTAACATCCATGATTAAATTGAATCATCATCTCCCTCATTGACCTATTTGTCACATCCGCCTCAAGCAGCTAGCACCCCCACCTTATGGTAGACAATGCCATGAATGGCAAGAAGATATCATTTTAAAAACACAATGCTAATTCAAGACACTGTGCTCATCATTTCTGCGGGTACTTTTTAGATTGAAAGAATGTTTGCCACAATCGATATACTATAAATAAATTAACAGTGAAATGATAAAAATGAGAAAGAAATATGCAATGAGAATTTAATAAACAGATTTATTTGTTATCCTTGAATTTCTCAGAGCTTGCCATAAAATATTTAATTTCTTAGAGCTAGCTAGCAATTAAAATATCATTTCTGTAATTATGGACGTAAGTGTTGACTTATGTTATGATTAAGTTACTTAACTAGCATAATCAATTGGTTAGTATAGTTTTAGTTTAGTTAATTAATACTATGATAATTAGCTCGTTATTAATGCATATATAGGGCCCGCTTCATTATTATCCATTTCTTTTTTCATGAAATCCTATCGTATCCTATCATATCATATACCTATATACTCTCTCTGTTCCTATTTATAAGAACTAAATGAAGGGTATAACTTGGTCATTTTTATAAGAACCAACTCAAATTTCAAGATGCAATAGTTATTTTTTGGCAACAATACTCTCATTTAATAGAGGTTTCTCTTTCTTTCCACCATGCAACTCATTAATGATATATAGAAATTAAAAAAATAAGTTGGGGTAGTTTTGGAAAGTTGAAATAAATTTAAACAAATTTAATACTACCTACCACTTTATTAAGGGGCGTGATATGTTAGTTTGGTTCTTATAAATAGGAACAGAGAGAGTACTATTTTCGAAACAAAAAAGATGTAACTTTGACAAGTGTCACCCCTCATTCTATGTCTTTCTTTATAAGTTTTCTTTCTCATACTATAATTAGTAGGTAGATGATGTCATATTTAAATATTCTGATTTTTAATAATTTAATATTTTCAAAAATAATTAATTTATTAATATTTTATTTAATAGTTATTAATGACATTAGAATAATTAACAAAAGTCAATTGTGAATTTCTTCAAAAATAACTATTGTATTAATTTGACATTTAATGATTTTTATTAACATTAGAATAATTGATAAAAGTTAATTGTGATTTTTCTACCATTAAGATATTTGTTGACAAAGTTTTTTTTAATGATTTGGTTATGAATGTAATATCTTACATTCAAAATGCTATCAAAAAAATGTATATCAAATAGTTTTAAAGAATTGATTCTGAAATTAATAAAAAAAAATGGATATTTTTGTATATACATTTGAGTGATTAAAATGGTTTTTGTATGTTGATTTAAAGCATAACAAATCAGGAAAAAATAAAATTAAAATGTAACTAGGATTATAAAAAAAAACTTAAATAGGTAATATATACGTATTTAAAAAAGAAAAATGAGGGATGAAATATAAAAATGTATGATGTAAATCGACAAAGTACTCTTATTTCATTTGTGCATGACGCGAAATTAATACTAGTATATGACTAATAAGCAATTTGTAATCCATATATTTTGTGTCATTTTCGTTTCTTCTTTAATCCATATATCTTCTTATGATTTAAGACAATTTATTATTTCTAATTCACATGGTATATCTGAGAGCATCCACCATGAAGATTTCTTCGTCTACCGGATGCTGATTTTGGTTTAGTTTCTTAATTTATTGGTCAAGTTCCGAATTCTTTCTACACTCCTAATTTTATCCGTTAGTCCTAGTATGATAGTTCAAGTAGTAAGAGTTAAAGACATATGAGTTGGGTAAGGGGAGGTTCAAGGATCGATTCCTGATGGGTGCAAATTATCTTTCCAATGTAAAGAAAACAAAGATTTTTATTTATTTATTTATTAATGGAAAAGACAAAGATTTTATCGGTTAAGTTTAATTAGTTATTGAGATTCAATGATTCTAAATTCATTGATTCTGAATTAAAAAAAAAATTCATTGATTCTATTAGTAGAATATCATGTTCTCAAACTGGTGGACTTAATGCCGCGGGGAAACCGCACCTAAAAAAAATCAATTTTTTTGTTCATTCCTTGCCATAGTTCGCCTTTCTTTTGTCGACGTCGACGATCTAAATTGTCGCAAAGACAATTCCATTTTTACATTTGTCGGTGGCGGCTATTTCAATCATTGCTAAAACCATCATAGAATGTATTACAGCAGTAGTAACTTTGGCGATTAATAAACCACCCCAAAGTGAACTACGACGATTCGAACCGTCACAAAATGGGTAAATGGTCATTTTGGTCCTCAAAAGTGTCAACCGACTTCACATTCGTCCCTGAATGAATTTTATTCACCTCGCGGTCCCCCAAAGTGTCAAACGTCCGTCACTTTAGTCCTTGACGTTAAAATACACAAACGGACGTTAACAGAAGGTTGAATTTGAACGTTGGGAAGTTTGAAATGTTTCAATTTAGTCCTTGATCTGAATTTTTCCCCAAATTTAATTAATAAAAAAAATAAAAACCACAAACCCAGCAACAATGATGAATCTTCATCTCCTTTATCATGAAATAATGAAACCTCAGAAAATCTCAAAACCTCTCACACTTAAAATAAACCAAAAACATCTTCAACACCTTAAAAAAAGAGAAAACAAATACTCACACATAGAAACACTCTAACACAAAGTTTCATTTCACATCTGAAACCATATAACCCCTAGATCTCTGCATGCCCTTCCTCTTCTTTGTCGACACAAAATCGCACCAAAGCCATGCATAAAGATAAGAACTTTGACCCATCCACCAAGAGAGAATGAAATCCAAGCCCCAAAGCCTCCACCTTGACAGAGAAACGAATGTGCAGGGTTCTCTTTTTCTCTGTTGTTGATTGTTGTTGTTGCGACGAGGGGTCTGGGTTTCACAGCGTGGTTGCGGTGATGACTCAAACGAGAAGCACAATAGCTCAATAAATTCGAGGTTTATGATGGGGGTGGGTTGGGCGTTTGGGATTTCTAACTCTCTACTGTGAATTAGGTTGGAGTTTTGAGATATTTCGCTATGTACTGTGATTCTGGTTGTGGCTTGATGGTGGTGGATGAACCAGGGTTACGGTGATGAACAGTTCTAGCTTGGTTGTGCATAAATCTCCCATCTTGATCTGCCTGCAGCATAACCCAATTTGTGGTTTGCATAGAAGGACCCAATGGAAGACCCAAAACCTTCGAGCTCCACCTACAATGGTGAAACCCCAAACCCACAACCTTCGAACTGTTGGCTCTCTTGATGGATCTGAAAGGAGAAGAAGAAGAAGAGGAAGAGCCAAAACCAGAAGTTTAATTGAACCCCAATCAAATTAATATTAGAAATTTGAAGGTTAAAATGTTTTTGCACCTCATATTTGCAACCCCTGCACCATAAAACAAAAGTACAACTTTGATCTGCTGGCGTTTGTCAGCATGGATTCTATCGATTGTGTATTTGTGATTAGAAGACAAGATATTTCTTGTTTTTCATCACAAGCTTTAACGAAAAAATATTTGAAGAAGAAATGCATTAGAACCCTTGAAAAGCTATGAGATTTACGATTTACATATGTTTCTTTACTTTTTTTTCGTCAATTTGGTGTTTGAGTTCTGGGTGTTTTAATTTTGGATGGAGATTTACCTTTGAAGATGTTTTTAGTTTATTTTAAGTCTGAGAAGTTCTGGGATTTTTTGAGGTTTCATTATTTTATGATAAAGAAGATGGAGATTCATCATTGTTACTTGGTTTGTGGTTTTTATTTTTTTTATTAATTAAATTTGGGGAAAAATTCAAATCAAGGACTAAATTGAAGTATTTCAAACTTTCCCAACGTTCCAACTCAACCTTCTGTTAACGTCCGTTTGTGTTTTTTAACGTCAAGGACTAAAGTGACGGACGTTTGACACTTTGGGGGACTGTGAGGTGAATAAAATTCATTCAGGGATGAATGTGAAGTCGGTTAACACTTTTGAGGACCAAAGTGACAATTTACCCTCACAAAATTATGCTTGAAAAAGATAAACCGATGATAAAATTTGTATAAAATAAAAAAATATGTTAATTGAATACCCTTATTTAATTGAACATTTTTTCTCTTAAGCATTATTGATGCATATAATTTTTTTTTAAAAAAAGGTTAAGAATAATAAAGTTGATATAAATTGAGAACAACTCTAATGTAAACTAAACTAATTAGATTTCTTAACGGGGAGTAGCTATTTGTTCTTACTTTAACGAGCGGATAGAGTATAATGTAAATCCACTGACTAAAAATAACATACCTGAAATATAGTAATTTATTTTTTCTTTTTTTTTTCAAATAAGGAAAATAATATTAAAATTCTAATGCGATCGCAAGGCCGACCCAACCCAAGCAAAATTCGGGTTTCAATCAAGAAAATGTGGAAACCAAACAAAGTCAAATCTTTTGATTGGTTCAGATTCTGTTGGTGTCAAGAACCGACTTGTTTGCATCCTTACACCATTGAATGACTAGGGGCAAATTATCAGTAATTTGGCTTTGTTCGTCGTAGTGGTAATAATGTAACTGACTTTCTAGCTCGTTATGCTTTTGATTTTGGCCAAAGTTTTTAGGTGGAGAATGTTTCACCGACTGTTATGGTTTATGTAACTCGTGACTTGGTGTCTTCGATTCCTTTGGTTTAGTTTAATAATATAAGCACTTTCAAAAAAAATTATCAAGAAAAAGAATACCTTTCCCTTCTAAGCTAATTAATGAGATCATCTTTCCTAATAAATCATTGAAATTTTGTTGCTTGAATGATTACGGTTTGACAAGGGCTAGTCCTATTATCACCTGGCTTTCATTTAACTTTATGGATTCGCCCAACAAAATAATTAAGGAAAGAAACTTACCATTCCATCAACAGTGTTAAATCCCTTTCTCATTTCCCATAATTTAGTTTATCTCCACAAGTCAAATATGACTTAAATATGTAATTTTGATAATGATGTCAATGGCCAAGAATAATTTCTTTTTGCTTTCACCTATTAATGCCCTCTAGCACTGTGAACTGGTGATAGTGAAGAATAAGAATATAAGGATTAAAATCTTATCACAAGCTTTGACAGATGTGGTTGGAATGAAAGATTAACCACACTCGTTTTATAAAAAAATTATGATCAGTTCAATTTAATTATCCCCCACTCAGCTAGATTACCCATCTGTTCATCCACTTTTGAACACATTTTAGTGTGTGCTAAATGTCATTAGTACTGTAGTGGTGGTTGAAATTCAAATTCAGTTAGACTATAAATTTGTTCAAATCTCAATTCTTATTACCTCTAAAAGTGCATCTCCACTTGGAAGAGAAAAATTCTAAAAGAAAAGTCTTGCGTAATAGACATCCCCCCACCCCCTATTTAAACTGTTTTTTTCACAATAAATATGTGTATATATATATATTATATATCTTCACCGACTTAATATGTTCGAGCCGGATAAAACTACTAACCAAAAATATCATTCATTAAACCAATTATGTTCAAGTAAAATCACTACAAAAAAACTGGTTTTTAGTGGCACTACATTTGTGGCATTTACCAAAAAGTGCCATAAACGTATGTTATTCTGGCATTTAATTAGAATGCCACTAGTTTAGTTACACATTCCTAGCTAATTAGTAGCTATTTGGCAGCAGTTTTCTGAAGTGGCACTTAACTTAAATGCCACTAATTTAAAAACACATTCTTAGCTAATTAGGAGCTATTTGGCAGCAATTTTCTGAAGTGGCACTTAACTCAAATGCCACAAATAACCTTTTTCAATTTTAATATATAATTTTTAATTTTTTTTCACTCACACAATTTCAGATTTTTAAACCAAAAAGAAAAAAGAAAAATCATCGATTTCTTTTTAACTTTCACTCACAAAGTTTCAGATTTTTAACCAAACTCTCACGCGATTCATAGTTTCACACCGTTTCTCCCAAACGCTCTCCAAACACTTCCACGCTTTCTTCCGATTCACGAACGCAAGCCATCGTCGTCCTCCCCGATCGTCCGTCAAGCTCGGTCGTTGTGGAGCAACCTTCACCGCCGTCCCTCTATCACCACATCACACCAGTGCGACCACCGCTCCATCTCCATTGCAGCCTTGCAATGCTCCTTCCTCTGCTTCCAGATCCAGCAGATTCTCCTGGTTCACGATACTCACCGGAGAAGAAACCCTAGATCCACGATGCTCCATGGCTGACACCTCCAGGATTCCACTCCGGCTACCACCAGGTGGCGCAACAAGGTAGGTAGTCAGTGGATTTGGTTTCGTTCGATTCGGAGTTCAAATCACCCAATCAAGCTCGAGAGGTTGCATTTCTTGCCCTTCTTCTTCTAATTCGATCTTGTTTCTTACTCGCAGGTACACTGAATTGGAAATTGCGGTGCCGGAGATAGGAATTGTAGGGCTGAATGCGGAGAATTTAGGGATTGGAGGTGTTTGGGTTTGACGGTGATCCCATACTACCCGCATCAACATCAGTAGTTGGAGGATGGATAAAGGTATTGCTCACGGAATCGACTCTGGTTCTCATACGTATACTCAGGTAATTCTCCTTGGTCCTTGCCTCTGTACTGGTAGTTTGCACAATTTTACTTGTACTGGTATTGTGCATGCACTTTGAATTGTATTGCATTGCATTGCATTGTGTTTGAATCCACTGCATCATCATTCCGCTTATTAATGCCTAGTGTAGATCATATAACTTCTAGTTTCGCCAATTTTGTGTTTTGGCAGCCATCATTATTTTGGTCAGTTCATAATTTTAATTGATTTGACGCGGTTGAGGACTAGGCGAATTCAGTTCTTAGTCGTCTTTATCACTATATATGATGTTTTCTTGACCATAATTCATTTTCTGAGTTATGTTAAGATGATTTGAAAATCTTGATTCCAATTTGAGAATGATTAGCTTGGTCACACATGGAATTGCTCACGGAATCGACTCTGGTTCGCACACACATGGAAGCTTCCCACCAGCGACATGCTCATCGGTATGGACTAGGCATTGAACATGGATATCTGTGACATTCTCAATCGTGACCCTTGGTATGCATACCTTCCATTACTCATTTCTCTTTCCTTTGGCGACCTGATCGAGTTCATGTTCAATCTTCTTCGCCATCTTCCTATTCGTTAGGCATTTTGATCGAATTGTTCTTTGAGGTGTTCATTTTGAATCTGCTGGAGGTTTTCTCATTCTATGATTATGTTGATTTCTGTCATAGTAACCCTGTATCTTGTTGATTCTGTTCTTTTATTTCTAATTTTACTTTTGATGTTAAGGAAAAGAGAGATAGACACCATTTTCACATAATCCTCACATAGTCAAATGAGAAGATTCATTCTCATCATAAGTCCCCTTCAATTGTGACACCATTCAGATTACAATATTTCAATCTCAATGCACAAACCTTGTCTTTATTAAGCCAAGATTTGGGGTTCTTTTTACAAGTTTATTTATCATTGTTTTAGCATCACTTCACTTGTTCTGACATATGGTCCTAGATTAAGTAGTGGTTAAGCATTTTTTGTATCCACGATCTTGATGCATAGAGTGATTTGTGAGTGTTAAATATATTCTTAAATTGCAATTTAAAAGAAGCATGGTAATGTCTGGTTCTGCATGTCTATGTTTATGTATTATAATTACCAATTTGCTCGGCTGGCATGGCTGAGGGAAACGCTGAAATGCTGAGCTTGCAGGGAAAACAAGGCTTTGGGTGTTTCTGGGAAGCTTAAGAAGGAAAAACAGTTTAACCAATCGGAAAGAAAGTTATGCAGATTCAAGGTCTTATTGTCAAGGTAGTAGAAAGCACAAGAAGCAGCATGAAACTGGGTTTTCCGATCAATTTCGTTTATCCACTCCCAGTCCATCTGGGGGCAAACAGGTACCTTTTATACCCACCACCGTTTTATTTGGTTGAGGTTGTTGCTGTTGTTAATGTGATTTTTATTATGCTTTTTACCCTCTGAATGCGGAGAAACCGCCGCATTTTTTCGCGATATGAGTGGCTTCATTTGGATTGTTTCTGTTGAAATTGATATGCTGAGCTGAACTGCAATTAGGGCTTTCATTTTATATTAGAGAGTTGCATATGGAGAGATTTACAGAGTATAGAGTTTTCCATGAACTAGCTGTTACTAATCAGAAACAGCACATGTTCATGCTTGCCAAGACGGAATGACTAGTTGAGAAAATTCATGGAAGGTTTTTATAATTGAGAGTCAGAGGCTAGATTAGATTTGGGCTTTCATTTTATCGGTTATAGTTTAATTGGTATAAGAATCATTTCACGGTAGTGATCTTAAAAAACTTAGCTCAGAGTTGCAGTGGAATCTGCAATGGTCATTTTTCATGGTGATAATTAGGCTTTGATCTTTTTAACAACCGACTCTTTTAAGCCACTAAGATTCGTACAAGGTTCCTGAAGCTCTAGAGAAAGCCAAGGTATTGCTTCTGTTCTTGCCTTATGATGATCTGTTATTTCACTTATTTGTGGTGGAAGTTAAAGGATAAGCATTTTTTTTGTTTTCACCTTTGTTCACTTTAGCTATTCCTCACCCTTTTGCTCTGTTTTGATTTCAATTTTGGTTTTTGTTGATGTAGCATTGAGATTGGCAACTTTGAAGGCACCTATTGGCATTTGGGTCTGATGTGGGATTTGATTTCTCAATAGTTGATGGGTGGCCCCTTGTTGCTTTCAATATGTTTTTTATTTCATAGGAATAGACATAGAAATAGTTCATTCTTATGTTTATAAGAATAATTCTCCTGAGAGAGATTATTGAAAGGAACATATTGCAGTTGTCTGCGTTTCTATTATATGTGCTTAATTTTGATGACTCGGGTTTAAGTTTGACTTAATCTATCCTCTGTGTCTGAGATTGTATCGAAACTGTAGTTTTGCTGACTTTGGTTTAAATTTGAAATAACTTATTTGTTGTGTCTATGAGATTGTATCGGAACTGGTGCTGGTCTAGCACAAATCATGAATTTGTCTATGGAAAAAAAATAAGGAAGTATAATCAATTATTGAAAAATATTATTGAAATTGAACATTGAATTTTGTGGCATTTACTAGCTGCGAGAAAAGTTTGAGTCTTATATAATGGTTGTTGCATTTGTGGCATTTAAAAGATGCCAATATCATTTGTGGCATGTAAAACCGGCATTTAAGCAAAAAATGCCACAAACAAGTTGTGGCATCTGGAATAGGGGCACTCTAAGTAAATGCCGGTAACAGCACATGTGGCACTTATTAAATGCCACAATTTAACAAAATAAATGCCTCTAAAAAACACTTTTTTTGTAGTGAATATGATCATATGAATGATAAAATTATTTTTCTCAAATATTTGACACTCTTGAAACTAATCAAACAAACTCATTGTTATAATAAAATAACATAAAACAGGCTCATAATGTCTCTCTCTCTTTTTACCCCTTCAAATGAAAATTTAGCCATTAAGTGCACTGTTTTCCACCAAACACCAATATCTTTTTTCACACGATCTTTCTCGTGTTTGGTTAGCTTTTGCACTCCTACTTAGTGTTCTAACTACCTACACCTATAACTTAGATAAAATATGGCTCTGGGAAATAATTATAAAAATCAAAGTCGTTTCTTTTATTACTTTTATCTCAACTTGTTAAACCATACAATGGGGTAGTGTAAAGAATAAAGTGTTTTTTTACATGAGTTTAAGCACTTGCAAAGTAATGGAAGTTCTATAGTGTATAGAGTGGAAGCTATTTTTGCAGCTCTTTTTAGTAAGTCATATTTTCTTCACTACCATAATAATCACCTATATCATCTTCACCTCTAGTTTTCAAGTGACTGTGCTATCTTTTTTTTATAATTGAAAAAATAAACAATTTATTGGCTTAAATACTCTAGAGGTCCATAGAATTGTATGACGTACGAAAATAAGTCCCTGAAAAAAAATTTCCAATCGGGATTCATGAATTTTTTTCCAATCTAAATAAGTCCCTACGGGTGTTTTCAGCCTATGTGTCACAAATTTTACTCTGTCATCATGTCCACGTGGCTTTTTATATATCCTAGTCTTTTTTTAATTCCACAACTTATTAAATACTCAAAAATTAAAATCCGAAAATAAAAAATTAAAAACCAAGAACATTCTTTATCTTCTTCTAACATCTTCATCATCTTCTTCTTTCCCTGGGGCAACTCTAATTCGCCCTGGGTGAGGATGATAAGGTGAGGCTACAACGACAAGGTGAAGCTATGGAGGAGGATGCAAGAAACGCTTGATATCCAGGTTTGCTGGTGAAGAAGAGACCCAATTTTAGATACTGTGCGTTGGTTGCCTTGGTTGCCTCCCCTGTTTTCGGTTTTTGTTTTCAATTTCGCTTCTGTTTCTTTTCCCTTGTTTCTCTCCCTTCTTTTTTGCTTTTTCGAATTGTAACAACTTTACAATGGAGATTGAAATATGTTCCCCAATATGGGATCACTTTTTTTTTTTTTTGTTTTTGACTTTCTGGTTCAAAACAGCTAAATACATCAATCTACGAATTTGATATTCAAGATTCAAACTTGGTTGGGTTTTTTGTTTGTACCAATACACATCATTTTCACGCTCAATTCACCTTTTACCTCTGCTTCTCTTTCTCCTTCTTCGACTTTCTTTCTGTTTGAGTTCTGATTGTTGACCATCATTATCCAAGAAACTCTAATGAATTTTTAATTTAAATTTTGGTAATGTCACGTCATTTAAACCACTTTAATCAACTCTACTTACTTTTTACTCCAACCCAGCAACTCTAAAAAATTTCTTAAATGGATCTCACAGTATACCTCACCTTTTTATATTTTTATTATTTATATTTCATTTTAATTAATTCTTGTTTTTATTTATTTTTTAATCATTAAATTTGGAAGAGAAACTTGGAGCAAAGTTGCTTGCCACGTGGAGAAACTTCATTTTCTGCAACAGTTAAGAAACTTTATTTCAGATGACATGTCACAAAGAAACTCGCTCTTAGCCCATCATTATCCAAGAAACTCTAATGAGTTTCTAATTTAAATTTTGGTAATGCCACATCATTTAAACCACTTTAATCAACTCTACTAATTTTTTACCCCAACTCCGCAACTCTAAAAAGTTTCTTAAATGAACCCCACAATATACTTCACCTTTTTATATTTTTATTATTTATATTTCATTTTAATTAATTCTTGTTTTTTATTTATTTTTTAATCATTAAATTTGGAAGAGAAACTTTGAGCAAAGTTTCTCTAAAATGAAACTTTGGAGCAAAGTTGCTTGCCATGTGGAGAAACTTCATTTTTTGCAACAGTTAAGAAACTTTATTTCAGATGACATGTCACAAAGAAACTCACAAAATTTCTTTGTTGCAGATGCTCTTATTGATTTAGGGATTTAGGTTAATTAGATTTAGGGTTAATTAGGATAATAAGATTTTAATTTTAAATTTAAATGTTTAATTTTTTTAATCCATGTATATTTAAAAAAAATAGAAAAGCCACGTGGAATAAATTACTCAGCAAAAATTGAGCCACATAAGCTAGAAATATGAGTAGGGACTTATTATGATTAAAAAAACTTTCTAGGGATTCGGAATCGAAAAAAATAATTTCATGGACTTATTTTCGTACGGCAGACAATTTCAGGAACCTATAGAGTATTTACGCCAAATTTATTTGTCATAATCTGTTTTTATTTTGAACAATAGTTCTTACTTTAAAATTAAGATCACTTCGGGTAGTTTTCAGTTTTGAGTTTTTAAATTACAAAAAAAAAACCAAAAATGGTTTTTAGTTTTTGGTTTATAGCTTTTTGGTTTTCAAATTTAAAAAAGTGTGAACTTTAGATGGTTTTTATATCAACCCTTTTTTTTTTTTAGAAAACCAACTGAAACGTAAAAGTATAATAAAAGATATTAAAAATCAAATAAATTGTATAATTTACAAAGGTATTAATCTATGTTATCGTTGGCTTGGAGTAGAGGTCATATGAGAATTATAGTGGAGAATGACTCTAGGGTACGTCGATGTTCTGCTCATTAATGGCGGTTGTGGTCGCTCACACCCCTATGCTTCCATGGTTAACCATATTTGGGATTGGATGTCGAAGAGTTGGGAGGTGCGCTGCATTCACATTTGGCGAACCTAGCTCATGATCTAGGATTGGATTCTCATGTTTGGGAGTCTCCCCCTCTAGGTGTTCAAATTTACTTATTTGTGATGTAGCGGGTATGATGTTCCCGCGCACGACTCGTTTGTAGTTTCTTTTTAGCTAAGCCCTCCATTTAACAAAAAAATAATACATAATTTAAAACTATATTAAAACATAATTTAGCATAATTGCCTTGAAAAAAGGATAATATCTTGGATTGAATCGTATCTCTTGAGCAACTTTATCAAAGGAAGGAGGAACAATGAAGTATTTGGAAAGAGAGCAAATGACTTTTAGAACTCTTGAAATATTGCCTATGAATAGTGTCCCCTGAGGGTTGACATCGATCAACTGCAAGTCTAGTATGTTCGCACCGTTTGGCAGATAATCAATAGAAATATTGCAACTTGCTCTTGAACACTTAAGAACCTAGTGTCCTTCAATTTATTTCCTTCTTTCAACAAATTACACAGTTTAATGAATTGAGGTGGTGTCATTCGAAATGTTTCATAACAATTCCTTGGATGACCAGTTAATACTTCAACTCCCATTCATGTCCTTTCAATTTTGAAATCCTTTGCGGTTAGGGTGTTGATTTAAACAAATGCTGGTATAAAAACCAACAATAGTTCGAAACTCTACATCCTCATCATCATCATCATAAGAGTCATGAATAATACGAATTATGAATTGTCTAAACTAATAAGTGACATCATGAATAAATAAAGTTAATAATTCTAACAATCCATGTCATCATGTTCACAAAAGGTGCTAGCAATTATCCAACATGTCAAAATCAAAAGAAAAGCATAAAGATGCAAAATGTCAAAGATCCTAAGGCAAAGAAAATACAATGAAAATCAAACTAAATAAGATTCAGAACAAAGTCTTTCTTCCGCTCATCATTTAGTTCCAGAAACAAAGTTCTCCATATAGCATCTTCTTTCAATAACTTCAAAGCCTTTGAAAAAGAAGCACCATCAATGCCTTCAAGTCCTTGAAGGACCCTTAAACAAGTCACCATTTTTTCCAAATCTTGCTCACTACTCTGGCCAACTGCTTCTGTGGAATTAGTTGATGTTCCAACTTGATTCTTGTCCATCCTCTCCATCTTCTTTTTAGTATGTTCTCCAAAAATTGTCATAGCATTAGCAAATGCCACTTGAGCATTCTCACTTGCATTCATTTCCCTAGTTTCCTTACCAACATTTTCATCCTTGTCAAAGTCTCCTTCACTATCATCATCATTACCAATTGAAGGACTTTTGGTAGAAGGGTGCTCATTTGCACCAGAAGTAATAGTGTCCCCATAAATGACACACAATTTTTCATAATGCAAGCAACCTTTCTTCTTAAATTTCTTTGCAAACTTGAACTTCTGAAAATAAAGTCACTTCATTAGTATATTGTAAAATGATAACAAAATAATTTATCACAATAACTAAATATCAAATTGGAACATACCTCAAACAGTTTCTTCCACTCATCATTTGTGGCGATAATTTGTCCAGTGGCTGAGTTGTATCCAATTCCAGTCTTCATTTTCAACAGATTATTAAAATCCTTCCATTTTCCCCTTAGTTGATTGAATTTGTTCTTAAATTGATCATATGTGTATTCCTTGCCAAATTGGATTTTCATCTCCTCCCTTATACGCCTCCATGCATCCCTTGTTAGAGTAGTGCTTTGTCTATTACCCTTCTTAACTTCCTCCTCCATTAAACCAATAAAGTAGGATTCTATGTTTGGAGGCCATATATCTTTTCTGCATCTTGTAACCTCAACCACCTCATCCCCAACATCTTCATTCTCATTTGCCATCTATTGAAGACTGTTTAAAAAGGTTGTATGGTTGGTCATAATTCAATAACCAATCTCAAAAGTAGAATTTAGAGAAAGAACCTAGCCTAAACAAAAAAGAATAGTTGAAACTAGCCTAAACTAAAACGTTATATCATCACCCTAGTTAAAAATAGAAAAGAGAGCAAATCATCATATCCCTAATTGAATGTTCAATAAAACATGTCTTATCATTAACATTATGCAGCTTGAAAGTACAATTAAAATCAGTGATATAATAATACAAGTTTGATCAAATAAACTTTCAATATGCCTTATCAATTATGAATTGCATGTTCAGCCAAAGAAGAGGCTAATTCTATTAATTGTAGCACACCCATTAGACCCAACTCTAGTAGTCCTAAGCAAGTTACTTTGTGTTATAACCCACCACTGGCAAGCAAGCAAAGCTATAAGTCACGAGCCACCAAAATCAAAGCCTATGATGATATGGAACCCCTATGAATTGCTTTCTACCCTCATCTTCTTGACTCATAAAATAAATCAAAAGGATCATGGGTTATTCCGTTATTGTACTGTCATCCCCAAAAACATAACATAGTGATTTTCATTGGGCGTAGTACTTGCCCCCGTTGCCCCATACATGAATATATACAAAATGTATGCATATGAAGGTGATGATGGTGTACACACAAATAGTACAAACATTTATAAACATCTTTTTTTCTCTTTATCTTTTTCTTTCAAATGCATCATGTTATATCACATTTATCCCTGATGATTGGTCTACAATGTTTACCAATCTTTATTCATTCAGGGTGCAAGATGGTAAAAAATTGCAGATTTGTTTTTTGAATATTCATAAAATCAAATTGGCATAGATATTTTGCATTCAACTCGACAGTGTTGAATTCAGGAAAAAATTCAAAGGAGAAATTGCAGATTAGGAAAAGAGCTAAAAGTAATAGAGAGACACAAAAGGAGTGAGGAAAAATAAGGTGAAGAAGACACTCACCAGAGAGACAGAGCGATGGAGAACCAGCGGTTGAGAACGACGTAACGCAAAAAATGATGGAGAGATACGTGAATGCACACGATCTCTGGAAACTGTAAACGTAAAACCTATTTTTATTGTTTTTAAAACACAATGTAAAACTGTTTTGAAATCCTGTAAAAAAAACTGTTTTGAAATGGGCTTAAAACTAACTTCAGCCCAAATTTAGCCACACAGGTTTTGTTTCTAAAACCACCTTTTCAGTTTTTTTGTTTTTTATTTTTAAATTACAGTTTTTTTTAACATCGTAAAATATCTGATTCAAATTCTTTTTCTTTTGAAAAATAAAATTTAAAAACTGTTTTAAAATTTAGAAAACTAGAACAGAAAAAAGAAAATGTATACTGCTTTGAAATGTGATTCTCATGATCGAATTGGAGCATGACTCATTTCTTAAATAAAGCCTTCTCTCCGATGGTAACGATTGCATGTAAGCAAATTGGCCATTAGCTTTATGATGTGCTTGTTGGTGACACTATTGTGGCATTGCAAACATGGAAGTATCATCCATCATACATGAAGGATATGACTTTTTAAAAAATAGCAAATTAAATGTGTGGTCTGGCTTTTCACAGTACTGACAAATCACCCTTTTGCAAGAGCCAGAAGAGGAGGAGTACTTACCTCTTTTGTGAGGCTGCGGCGGACCTTTGTTGGCAGCATTGGCAATGGAAACAATGGTATGATCCTGCGAATGATCGATCTCATGTTGCAGGAAGTTGTCGAAGTCAGTGAGGAGATCATGAAGCTCCTCAAAACTAATTGGGTTTTCACGAGTACGGAGGGCTGCAGTGACTTCTTTGTATTCTTAGCCAAGGTCGTTCACGGTGTGAATAACCAGATCAACATCATCCAACAGAGTGGTGATGATGGCGAGTTCATCCGATAAGGATTTAATACCATGAAGGTATTCAGACATGGACTTTGATCCTTTGGAAAAGCGAGAGAGACACTATTTCAAATACATGATGCGAGAGCGAGTCTTGCTAGCGAACATTTTGTTCAGAATGTCCCAAGCTTGCTTGGATGTCTTGACATTTCCCAACATGGTGATAACGCTGGGATCGACTGAGGAGATGGTAGCATGAAGGATCAGTTGATCCTGTCGTTTCCAGTAGTTGATGTCAGGATGATTGGCAGCAGGGCACGTTGTGGTGTCGTCGACAAAGCCAATGAGATCATAGTCGACCAGCATGGCATTGAACTGGACTCGCCATGCAGGGAAATTGTTGGGGGTCAGCTTGATGGAAGCTTGGTTGTTCAAGACAGTCACACTTTTGGAATTAGCAACTAGGATTTGTAATATGTTAGGCATGGTGGGGAATGGTATGGATCGATGCTGGTAAGCAAAGGCGGCTGATACCATGGCTATGTTTGGCATGTTTAGCTGATAAGCTATCATCTAGCTTATAAGCTAGCTAGCTGATAGCTAAAAGTTGATAAGTTAGCTGAAAGCTGAAAAGCTACATGATTAAAACAAATTTGTTTGGTAAAACTAGTTGTTAAACAAGCTGAAATTGTAAAATGACATAAAGGACATGCGTGTTTAATTATTTTTATATTCAACATTACTTTATTTTCACATTAATACATATATGATATTAATATTAAAATTATTATCACTTTAAATATTTTTATTAACTCAAGTTATTTATCATCTTAAAAATATAATATTAATTTTTACTTATTTTTATTAATATAATATTTTTAATACTTATGGTGCGCATCGGTGTGGCGGGAACTACATACGTAAGTGTGAGGGGAAAATATGTTTAGTGTTTTTATAAATATATAAGGGTAATGGTGAAATTTTAATAAAATAATAAGGATAAAAATGAGAATAAATTTAATAAGCTATAAGCTACCTGAGATAGCTTATAGCTTAAAGCTTTAAGCTACTGAAATAAGCTCATTCACCAAACACTTTTGAAGAGCTTTTAAGCTAGTCGAATAAGCTTTAACCTAGTCAAATAAGGTATAAGCTAGCTGAAATGACATGGCAAACATAGCCCGTATAAGAGTATGACCAGGTATTGTATTTCATTGATACTTGAAAGACTAGAGTACTATACATATATACACGCACAAGGTGCTGCTAGACCTAGGTGAGGGTGGCTGGTAACAGCACCCAATAATGAGTAATAATAGTAATTAAGTATTTGACTAATCTGTTCCTATAATTGAGGGAAAGTCAAGCTAATGCTAAAGTAATGAAATTACAATAACTGAAAATAATATGACATTAATTAGCTATTACATAAGAGCATTTCCATATGGATATTCACCTCCATAAGAGCATTCTCTTTGAATGCTACTCTTGAAGCATGTTGGCTATTGCTTAGGAACAAGTTGGAACAAATAGAGAAGTGCCTCGAAGACTTAGTGAAATCCCTGCATGCTTGAGTAAATGAGAGAAAGATCAGAGAAATATTTTCGCCATGACCATGAGCGGAACAAAATTGGCAAGAGACATAATGAAGCTGAATGTAGCCACGTTAAAACGTGACTTATATCACAAAAATGTCTAGTCAAACAGTCATAATTTTGGCCAAGATACAAAACTTGTTTTATGAGGCGATTATGTTAGTGGAAACCAATCCTATTGAACACTTGGATGTTTTTCTCAAATTCATGTCTTTCCTAAGAGGTTCTGATGCATAGGTATGTATAACCTTTTCTTTGAGGCTGAGAAAAGCGGCATTAAGATGATTCCAATCTCTTCCTCCTCAGTCCTTTAGAGGATGGGATGAACTTTCCTCTCAATTTGTCTACCATTTTATCACTAACAAAGGACCGCTTAGGACTTCTTATGCTTTAGGAAAGATCAGATAGGGGAAGCACGAGTCACTATGTGGCTTCCTCACAAAAGCTTAGGTTCTTAATCTGTATCCAAGAGTGAAGCTTCATTTTCTTGTGAGGCAATTAGGACAGACACTGCATTCCATACGTCCTTGGCCAAGTCGCCATCATTTTTTTTTTTTTATGGGCAAATGCTAGTTGTTAGAAATGTTAGTAAATTAATGATATGAAAGAATTCAGAACATAAGCATCCAAATATGAGAATATAGAGGATAGCTTGGCTGAGCCAGTACAGCAAATATGAGAATATAGAGCATAGCTTGGCTGAGCCAGTACACCAAAAGTTCAAGCAAAAAATAAATTTCAAAAAGAGGAAAATGGTAAAAGTATTTTCTCTTTTCAGATCGAGGAAACTACAATATGAAGAAATTTGGGGGTATGATGCTAATTACGTACGTGCTCTTAAACACCACACCTTTAGAGATATACTATATGGTGTGAAAATTTTAGAAACATGGATGATCATGGTAGGAGACGCGGTGGCGGCTAGGGGTGGAAATGAGATGTGTTAGCTAGGTATTGCGAGGCCTAGGCCTGACCTGCATTCGAAGCTCGCGACCCAAGCCTTGGTTTGTGGGCTTTCGTAGGCCAAATTTTAAGGCTCGACCTAACCTTCTAGGAGGCCTGACTTAGCCTACGAGCCTGTTTATAAGCCTACTTACCTAAAAAGAATCCTCTTAAAGGGGTTAATAGGCCTTGGGGTGGTCGCACGAGGCGGTGGGTGGCGGACGACAAGTGGGGGCCTGGCGGCGGTTGCTTTAGGCCTTGAGAAGAGCATCCGCTAGGTGAGAGGATGAGAGAGTGAAAGTTAATAGAGTGAAATACAAAAGAAGAGAACTTAATTTAGATTTTCATCTTAGGATTTCTTCTATTTTATTTTTTAGTATTTTTTAGACATGATATTAAATTTATTAATATATCTTTTTGGTTACATTTTTTTTTTCAAAAGCAAAATCATAATTATATAAATGAGGTGAATGTCCTGATGTACAACCCTCCTCAAAAGGGGTCCAAAAAATAAAATCAGCAACGCTGGAAGCAACCCAATCCACGAAGAAAGACTAACAAACCTATAAAGGATCTAAAAAAAGCAAAAAACACCCAAAACCTAAAGACACAAGAGGCAAAAACCAACCACCCTCTAAGAACCTGAAAAACCAAATGAACACCCAAACCCCAAGTTATCATTAGAAGAACCGCGAGCAATTAAATTTATTAATATATCAGTAAAATATATTTATTAAATTATAAAAAAAATAATTTGTTAAATGAGCCGACCTATCAAGTCTAATAGGCTTTTTTTGTAAGGCTAGACCTAGCCTTTTTTAGCTAATCAAGTTTTTTAAAAAGCCTAAGTCTAACTTTTTTAGCAAATAAACCCGCCCTAGGCCTGACCTTTGGTAGGTTAGGTCGTAGGCCCCTAACGATGCTATCAATGTCTTCATGTCGCACGACCTCTTAACATTACACTACTGAATCCCCAATCCTCCAATTCCTGATAAGGAAGGCAAATATTCTAAATAAATTCCTGGATGATGAACAAGATGCACTGCTGCAGCAATAGCAGCCGCTCGGCCCATTTAGACACCCCTTAACAACAATAACTCCCTATTTGGTCTCAGGCTCGAGTCAAATAATACTCACTACCCAATCTTTTAATTCAAAACATGGTTGAACGGAGATAAAACATCTTCAAATTACTTAGCGTTAATAATTACCCCCGTACCTACCGTTAAAAGCAAAGCGTTAGTGTAAAAGGCCCAAATAGAGGGGAGTTGGGTTTGGGGCCCCCCCTATGGGGCTCCCCGCCCCACTTAAAGTGGGGAAATTACTGGAACGCCCCCCTTTAATAGAATACGGAAGACACATTTCCGTATTGAATACGGAAGTTTAATATCCGTATTATATTAGTATGTAAACCGGCAAGGGTTTATTCAAACCCATTTCAAACCCATTTCCGTATTTTGCCAAGCTCTTCTCCCCTCTTCAACCTTCGATCTCTGTCGCTCCCCTTGCTTGAACCGTGTACTTGAAAGGTTCCATCATCTCCATCAAAGCTCTTCACAACCCCATTCTCAGAATTGAAACCTAGAGGTAAGGATTTTTGGATTTTCCCCATTTAACTTGAAATTATGTTAATCATTGAACCCTAGGGTAGTCGATTGTTGCTTGTGTAGAGGTATTGTTGGCTGAAATGTCTTGAATGTGGTTTGGGTTTAGGGCCGATAGCTCATTGTCGTTAATGGCGTTTCTGGGTAAATACGGATCACAGGTTTCCGTATTGAATATGGAAAATGGTTTTCCGTATTCAGTATGGAACATGGTTTTCCGTATTGAATACGGAAAAACGTTTTCCGTATTCATCTCAGAACCAAACCCAACACTTATAATTGATTCTGGGTTCAGAATCAATTATAGAAGGTTTCCAAAGCATTTGTGAGTAGTTTCTAGATGCCATAATTGATTATTAGGAAAATAAAAGTTGATCCAAGCATGCATAATCCACAGAAGATCCGATTATCATCTATGTACTTATAAAATTCTAGGAATTTTCCATTTGCTTGCATCATGTTTCTGTCTATGGCTGAAATGGTATATATAGTGAATGTTTGCTCTGAATATATAGTGAGAATGAAGAACAGAAAGAGGTCTCATGCTTCTAGTGAGGATGTCGGGGCTACTGAGGATAGACACCGGCGGTTACATGCTTCTAGCCGGCGCGGCGATCATGCTGCAACCTCTCAGGCGGTGGAGGCTTCAGCTCCAGTTGTTTCTCCGCCGTCTCCCATGATTGAGGTTCCTCTGGTTGATTATTCGCCGTCTCCCACGGTTGAGATACCTACAGTTGTTTCTCCGCCCTCTCCCATGGTTGAGTCATCAGGCGAGGAGTCCTCAGGCGAGGAGTCCTCAGGCGAGGAGTCTTCCGGCGAGGAGTCATCAGGCGAGGCCTCATCCGGCATGGGAGGATCTGACGAGGATAGTATTCCTCCGCCTACTGTTGATGCTGATGTCCTGCCGCCAGAGCAGGGGGAGCAGGGGGCACAGGGTGGCGAGGAGGACCTGATCCAGAGGTTGCCGCCGTTTCCGGGGGGGCCTGTTGAGCTATCGCTCCTCACCCATTATGCTGATCACAAGGCTCCCTGGGCGTGGCATGCACTCCTACGCACAGACGAGCGGTATGTGGACCGTCGACAGTTGAAGGTGGCCACAGCTGGGGGGAAGGTTTGGAACCTTGCTTGTGATGGTGATTCAGACAGTCACAGGCGGGTTTGAGAGTTGATTGAGCAGACGGGTCTTCATCAGCTACCATATTGCAGCTACCCGGTGACAGATGCAGGCCTTATTTTGGCCCTTGTGGAGCGATGGCATGAGGAGACTAGTAGCTTCCACATGCCGTTCGGGGAGATGACTATCACCTTGGACGACGTGTCGGCTCTTCTCCATCTCCCCATGGGGTCGAGGTTCTATACGCCTGGGAGGGGGGAGAGGGACGAGTGTGCAGCGCTCTGTGCTCAGTTGATGGGAGGATCTGTTGGTATTTATGAGGCTGAGTTTGATACGAATAGGTCCCAGACTATTCGCTTTGGGGTCTTGCAGACCCGGTATGAGGCTGCGTTGGCGGGTATGTCTTAATTATTATTGTATTGTCTTTGTATCTATTATTATTGTATTGTTATAAACTATTAACTTAATTCACTTCATTGTAGAGCACCGATATGAGGACGCTGCACGGATTTGGCTGGTGAACCAGCTAGGCGCCACGCTCTTTGCTAGCAAGAGCGGAGGCTACCATACGACCGTCTACTGGATAGGGATGTTGGAGGATCTTGGTCGAGTGTGCGAGTACGCGTGGGGCGCGATTGCGCTCGCTACGCTATACGACCAGCTTAGTCGAGCGTCCAGGAGGGGGACGGCCCAGATGGGAGGTTTTACCTCGCTCCTGCTAGGATGGGTCTACGAGTACCTTTCTGACCGCGTCATTATCCGTAGGGCGGATCCGGAGTACTCGCAGGACCAGCCTAGGGCGCGGCGGTGGGCTATGTCCCGGGTCGGGCATGCAGGCCTTGATGAGAGGCGAGTCATGCTCGATGAGCTGACGGTGGATGACGTTATATGGACCCCATTTGAGGACCATCGGGCTCATCGACCACGGGATCCGAGGGCCATGTATTCTGGCTACATCCGGTCGCCATTTGGCCGTGTTGTTCGACGGCATCTACCAGAGAGGGTTCTGCGCCAGTTTGGCTTCATACAGGATGTCCCTCGACACCCCTCTGAGATCCAGACGTCTGGGTCCCTTGCTGAGACCGCAGATGCTGCCTTTGCTGAGTTTGCGCCGCACCTCCGCCCTCAGGGGATCCCCGCTACATATCCGGGAGAGGCTGTGGAGGATTACATGAGGTGGTACAGCGCTGTGTCCCATCGGTTCATCATCCCTGATGATAGGAGGGAGGAGTTCAGTGCAGTGGTAAGTTTGAATTTTATTTTCCATTCAATTGTGATTTTTTGTTCATGATATTTTATTTGTATCTAATGTATCTACATTATTTTTGCAGACTGTTATGCGTCGGGCCGTGGACTTGTTGGAGCAGTCACTCGAGGTGCCAGATGCTCCTGCAGAGGGCACGCATTCCCGATCCCTCACTGAGAGGGCGCTGGATCTTATTAGATCCAATGCCTTCATTGGTACCCAGGGGGTAGCCTTTGCTGCTGTCCGAGGAGCTAGAGCTGCAGGAGGCAGAGGTCGTGGAGACAGAGCGCGTGGAGGCAGAGGCCGTGGAGGCAGAGCCCGTGGAGAGGGTGCTCCTGCAGAGGGTGCGCGTGGAGGCAGAGGCCGTGGACCTAGAGGTCGTAGAGGGGCCGGTAGGGGTCGGGGCGAGTGATTGACTATATATTTGTATATTTTTTTTGTATTTTTATATTATGACATGTGACTCTTTGTATTAGGACTCTCTTTATATTAATCATGCTTTCTATTTTCACTCATTATATGCCGACTCTTTGTATTAGGACTCTCTTGAAAAAAACCCGTATAACTACACCGTAAATAATCAAAGGCAGGATAAGTAACATAAATAATTCATGGCAAACAGTTTAAAGGGTACACGAAATTATTCAGAAGCAACACGAAAACAAAATTAATCCTCAGTGATATCGATGAAGTCGTGGGGTCCGCTATCCTGTGGAAATACTTTGACTATGTTGGGCAACGTTATATTCAGATAACGAACAGATTTACTCGGTGCAAACACAGCAACCTGCAAGTAAATTGCAAATTTAAAAGATTAATGCGTACTTGTTCAAAGGAAGCAAGATTAATGTTTAAGGTAATAGACCTTTTGGAGAACAAGAACAGATCCAACAGTTATGACATTCCTAAATTCCCCGTCAGTGAAGGCCTTGCGATGGACGCTAGCGTCAACGGTGCCCGTAGGGTCCTAAATCAATGCAATCGTGAGAGAAAATGAGACAACAAATTGACGGTTAAAGAAGCTGGACAAAAGCGAGCAAATACCTTGAGGGTAACTTTGGCATCTCCGAAACCATTGGGAGTGCATGATTTAATAACAGCAACAACACTCTCTACTCTCTCAACATTCGTTGTGATTGTGCCCAGCGGAGTGGCAGATTCCACCAATTGCAGGGCTGTAAGCCAAGCATTTGAATTGAAATCAGGATCGGTTTCGGTTGATCTGTCTTCGAGAGCACGCCTCACAAATTCTTGGGTCGGAATGAGTAGTGTGTTAGGGTTGGATCTACGCCCATACATGGCAGCCTGGACGGCGCCAGCTGGCCCAGGAATGAGAGGACGAGAGCTGCTAGAAGTGCTGCCTTGACGTTTGCAACGGCGGACTAATGCATCCCAGTCTTGTTCCATTGTTTTTTTTTATCTTCGAAAGCAAGACATGAAGAAAAGGATGAAGAAGAATAAAGAACCCAGAGAGATTTATAGCAGAATGGTCAAAAGATTTATGGTGTTTGGTGGATAATACAAGTGTGGTTGGGGTTGGTTGGTGGTAGATAGTAATGTCAGGTTTCAAGTTCGTCATTTAGTGGATGAAAATGACAAGACTCTGATGATGGGGTGGTTGGAAATGACAGGACTCTGATGATGGGGTGGTTGTAAATGACAGGACTCTGATGATGGGGTGGATGAAAATGACAGGACTCTGATGACAGAGTGGTTGTCTATGTTAATTATCCCTGATGCTGATTCAAAATAATAAGGCCCATCAATATAACAATGACCATCAAATTAATATTATTAAAAGCAACAAATGAACATCATAAAGGCAAGGCCCATCAGATTAATATTACAGAGCGTTTACAAATGAATATCACACAAAAGTGTGGTGTCAATCTGAGGTGATGTCTACATAGCTTTGGTGAATAAGAGGAACACCAAAAGTAACAAGCCAAGCTTCATATTCTGATGTGAATCTTCCTAAACGTGTACCATATGGGGCGCACCAGCTTACTGATGTAGGATCAACATACCGTTCCCACTGGAGAGCAATTGGCGGCATAGAATGTCCAGGAGTTAGATGGAGCTACATTATAGAGAATAACAATAAAATTAGATAACTTGCAAATACAACAAATCAATTCACCAATTGGATATTAGTGTACTCAATCAAAAAATACCTGTACAAAGTGATTAATCACATGACCAACAGCTATAACAGGATGTATATCCGGTGGACCTTCTCCTCTTAGTGGAAGGTATGACCAACAACCCGTAGAGGAGATGGATATGAAAACCACTTGGAACCTGGTTGCTACAAGGTATCCCATCTCTGGCAGTTGCATCCATTTATCCTCGGTAGCCGGATCACCAGGAGGAAGAGTGAGTCGGGAATGTAAGGCATTAACCACATGTCTGGACCACATTTCATCATACAACCCTCTGTGTCGTTCAAGTTCTTCTATCAACGCTGCCCTAACCCATGACCAACTTTCCTCACCTGATGGTAGTCCGAGTAATGCAGCAACGGCTCTATAGCCACAGTTACCATCTCAAGCAAGAGAATTGCATATTTGTTTGTCTTGTATGTGCAATCCATAATCACTACATATGGAAATGTGTTGAACAGTTTGATAGCATTTGGATGAGCCCAAAATACATCCCTAATGACTTCCGATCCAGGCTCATGTCTTTCAAAGTGGACATACTTGTCACCGTCCAACTTCTTCAACAAGTGTTGCATTTCTGTCAATCCCCCGCGGAGGGATTTTCTTAACCTCTTGCAAACACCATAAATCTGAGATATGGTAGTCAAGTTTGAAGGATTGTTTTCCTTCAAAGTCAACAACATCTTTCTCGGTGGAACCCAACTCCTTGTCATTTTTCCCACTTGCTCCTTCTCTCCGGGTTTTAGACGACCAACAAAATTGTGCCCAAGTAGTGACCTAGCTGGTTCATGGTTGTGTATACCTTCCATCACCTTTAGCCGCCAATCTCTATCTATGCCATTTTTCCTAGGTCGTCCTTTTAGTCTAAAAGGACAACCTGTCTTTTGTGATCTCGTCCCTTCAACAAGGTCAGGGTCTCTATAAGGAACATATTTACCATGCTTCTCGCACCCCAACATGACATAAGCTTTTCTGCTTCCATTCCCATCATAATCTGACTTTGTGATCAACGTAACATATCCATTTTCAATCGCAATTCCATGAACCCAATTGATAAGATCATCACGGGTAGGGAAAATCTGTTATAATAATAAGAATTGATTACAAGGGTGATCAAGACATAATAAGAATTGATATATTACACTCTCAAAACAATGCAAAAATATGTTCAAAGAATACCTGATCAGTTGCAAATAAATGCGAGACATCTATACTTATACACGGGGGCACAAATGCTGGTGGTGGCACCTCTGTAGTGGCCTCTTCAGGTTGACCATTGTGAAATCCAGCTTCAATCAATTGTGACTCACCAAAGAAAAATGAATCTGTCATCCCTGGAAGAGAATACGGAAAGTTACATTCCATACTCAATACGGAAATATACTTTCCATACCGAATACGGATTGTTACTTTCCATACTGAATACGGAAAGTACCTTTCCATATTCAATACGGAAGATAACAATCCGTATTATATCACGACTCAGAATTCAAAAACCCATCCTTCTAACTACTTAAACTACTTAATCTAACTACTTAAACTACTTAATCTAACTACTTCCACTACTTAATCCTACAAAATAACAACAAATAAACACATAGACTTACCTCTACTACAACACTTGTTGTAGTGGTGGAGAGCTTGGGAAATGAAGGAGTGGATGGTGGTGGAGAGCTTGGGAATGAAAGTGAGGTAGGAGAGGGTGAGAGAGAGGGTGGTCTGGAGGCATTGAGGAGGTTCAGGGGGGCTGGTGAGGGGTTGGTGAAAGTTGGTGAGGGAGGAGTAATGGTGGAAAAATGGGGAATCCTGTCAGAGTTAAATACGGAAAATACCTTTCCGTATTCATCAAAATATAATACGGAAAGTACCTTTCCGTATTCAGTTAAATTGAATACGGAAAGTACCTTTCCGTAGGGCACTTTTGGGTTTAAAAAAAAAAGGTGGGGCGCGCAGTCCCATAGGGGAGGCCCCAAACCCAACTCCCCAAATAGAGCAACACGGTGGTGTAAGCAAAATTCCGTCGTGATTCACAAAAATCGTTTTCGACATTGCATCTTCTTCCCCTTCTCCTTCTCCGATTTCAACCAACCCAACCACCGCAATTCCAATCCCAATCCCAATTGGATCTATCTAGGGTTTCCCTTTCCTTGCCACCATTCTCCCCTCCGTGAAAATTCCTGAACCGGGAAAATGCACGTCAAATCGGCGCAGTCATCGTATCGGGATCGGACGCACGAATTCCACAGCATCACAGAGAGGTTGAAGAAATCAGGATCTGGACCCAATGGACCTGCCACCACCACCACCACCTCATCCAGATCGGAGGAACCCCGTTCTGCCATTGCTATGCAATCAGAATTCAACAAAAGAGCCTCCAAAATCGGTTACGGCATTCACCAAACCTCTCAGAAGCTCGCCAAGCTCGCAAAATGTAACCAATTCCATTGATTCACTCACTATTTCTCAACACTGACTATTCAATGCTAGTTTATGTGATTGTTTTAGAACTATGCAAATGCAATCAATAGCTTTAGCTTTCTATTTGTTATGGTTTGCAGTGGCGAAAAGGACTTCGGTTTTCGATGACCCTACCATGGAAATCCAAGAGCTTACTAGTGTTATTAAGCAGGATATTACTGCGCTAAACTCCGCGGTTGTTGATCTTCAGTTACTCAGCAATTCTAGGAATGAGAGTGGAAATGCTTCTGCCGACACGACTAGTCATTCCACCACGGTTGTAGATGACCTCAAGACGCGGTTGATGGGTGCCACGAAGGAGTTTAAAGATGTTCTCACCATGAGAACTGAGGTAATGATAATGTACTGTATTGGTGTGTTTTTTGTGTGGATGTTTTGCACCTTCATGTCTGAGGCTGATGATGATGTTGTGTTGTTGTGTTTTGTGAAGAACATGAAAGTACACGAGAGTAGGAGACAATTGTTTTCGGCCTCTGCCTCGAAAGATTCTGCTAACCCTTTTGTCCGTCAGCGACCTTTAGCTACGAGGTCCGCTGCTAGTTCTTCTGATGCCCCTGCACCTCCATGGGCTAGTGGTTCGCAATCTTCATCCCAGTTGTTTCCTAAGTAAGTTGTGTTGTTCTATCTTTGTTCTTTTGTTGATTCGTTGTAGGCTCTAGTTAAGCACCGCTTTGTTGTTTTCCTGCTGATTTTTTATGCAATGCAGGTAAACTAATTTATTAGATAATCTGCATTACTGCTTCTTCATCGCTTAATTTGTAGTAGTATGCCATTAGACTATTGAGGTGCATAATTTTTATTCAAAGGAACTGGCGATTCTAGTGAAGATTGATCTATTCATATTGAGCAAAAGCGTAGCTACATACCCTTGTTTTATTTGACTTCCTCAAATTGTCATTTGAAGTATAATAGAACTCAAATTTGCTGCTTTTTGGCACAAGTGCACCACCATTGGGTCCATATTTATTAATTTCAGTTTGGAAAGTATGTCTTTACTCCCTCCTTTGTGATTGCATTTGTTAGATAGAGTATATAGATAAAAATAGATAATATGCATCGAGTTGTAATGAGTGATCAGTACTGAGCAGTCTGAGCTATGGAACTGTTAAGTTAGAGTTACTTAGGTATTGGTTAGAATTCTGTTAGAGAAGTTACTTTATAACTGCAGTTTGCAACAAGCCTGGTTAGGCTTTATGTCCACTCATATATTGTAGAATCATTCAGATATGAAATTATCACTTCAGAAACAGTTTTTCTCTATCTTTTCACTTCTATGAACTCTAACAGCATTGAACAGACATAAGTTCGTAACCTTTGCTTTACTGTATTAATTAATTAAATCACTTAAATTAATTTATGGATTTCATTTGCTTGTTTGCTTACAACTAGGCCTGTCAAACAGGGTGTCTCGTCAAACCTTGTTTTGTTGCCCTAGCCTGGACTGAGAAAACTGTAGGACTAGTAAACTTGGCCCGGCCTAGGGAAATTGGCTGGTCAAACAGGATAGCCCAAAATGCATGTAGAAAAGCAGGAAGGCTCATTCAAAATGTCAGACCATTTTCCTTTATTGGGATGACTTGGCCTGACAAAGAGGATTGGAATTGAAATGGCAGGTCTTCCTAAAAAAATTGTGCATCTGGGACCAAATTAAGAGCTCTAGTTACAAGCATGACTTGTGGATCCTTTCCTATTTAATAATGAAAACTTTTGCTATGCTTAATATTTTAAGGTTGTTTCAGGTTGGATTAAATTCTTTCTGGAACTATGGCTCCAGACATTTTTTTTTTTGATTTAAAACTTTCATGGCTTTAAATCTACAGGAAGCAAGTGGATGGGGAGAGTCAACCATTGTTGCAACAGCAGCAACAACAACAGCAACAGCAGCAACAGATAGTTCCTTTACAAGACAGTTACATGCAAAGCAGAGCAGAAGCACTTCAGAATGTTGAGTCCACTATTCATGAGCTCAGCAACATTTTTAATCAACTAGCAACACTTGTTTCCCAACAAGGAGAGGTTGCCATCAGGTATTTATATGTCGAACTCATGTTGCTATACAAACCTCTAACAACCTAGTCTATAAATATTGTACTTCTGAATCACGTTAATATCGATAACTAATCAAAATACTTCCAGTTTCAAGAAGTTTGTAGTTAAGATGATTATAGATACTGATTTAAAATACAAGAGAAAGAAAGTAAGAAACTTTTATTGAATATTCTCCTCCAATGTTGCATCAACGGTTATCCAGGGTCAAGAAGAGGAAGAATGGGATAAAACGTAGTCTTTCCAAGCAATTTGAGAGCTTGGCCTCTCCCACCCAAAACCAATTGACCAACTAATACTTTCCTTACATTCTCTGTTTCTATTTATAGAGGTCTTATTCTTTAATTACTCTAACCACATTCCTAAAGAGGCATCCTCGTAAATATGCCCAACTATATCAAGGGCTGGCGCACTTGATTCATTGGCTCGTGTGATGTAAGCTTTCCTAATGGGGATCTGTTCCTAAAGATGATTTGGTTGTTTACTGTGTATTTACTATAGGGTTGTGATGCCATTCTGTTTGAATTGCTTGTTTTGGTGCTTACTAGAGAAATGTCTTGCATAAGAATTTAGCTAGGTGGACTGGGTTTCTTGTCTGTTGGAGATGATTGGGTTGTTAACTGCATGTTGACTTTAGGGTTGTGAGTGCCATGCCCTTAAAATTGGTTATTTTGGTGCTTATTGAGTGGAGACTAGAGAGATGACTTTTATAAGAATTTAGCCTCCTTTAAAATACAAGGAAAAGTTTAAAGCTTTAAAGTATTGGTGGATAACTTTTGATGAAAATAAAAACAGATGATGTCATAGTAACTTCATGAACAAGTAATCTGGTGCTTGCACTTGAAAAAGACCTGAACCTTTGATGTCTTCTAATCAGTTGTTGTCCGCATGCACTTTGTTTTCTATAAAGTACCTTCTACACTTAGTGCCTTAGTGGAGTTAAATCGTATGCATAGAACCCGTGCTTTGCCCTCCCTTGTGTTGCTTTTATAATTCCTCAATCTTATTTGTTGCTTTCAGTATGTACGGGGTCTTGCCATAGAAACATTTCCTCCCGGTTCCAATGTATTTGGTGACAGTTAAAACTTAGCCTGCTCTTTCATCTTTGGTCTGGGGACCGAGTTGCGCATAAAATCTTTTATGTTCACTTTAATCTCCTCTTCCCTCCTTGTTTATGCCTGTTTTTAGTTAGTTTTTTTGGGTGTCTGATTTTGTCATTTATTTGTTGAATATGTTTTGGGATGTGTGGATACACATATGCTAGGATTACAGTATAAAACTAGTTGTAATTTGGTGTGAACAATTTCATACATATACTTTGATTGCTGCTGATAAGGTGAAATTGCTTGATCTTTTCTTTCATATTGGCCAATTGTCACAATGGCGAGGTTTACAGAGGTATTGAATTTGCAGGATTGATGAAAACATGGATGATACATTGGCAAACGTGGAGGGGGCGCAAGGTGCTTTGTTGAAGTATCTGAACAGCATATCTTCTAATAGGTGGCTCATGATCAAGATTTTCTTTGTATTAATATTTTTCCTTATGGTTTTCTTATTTTTTGTGGCATAGTCATTCCAATGACTGAAATGAAAACGAGCTTTCTTACTTATGTCAAACCTTCTTCCGTATTTCATTCATATTTAGTTCTCCAAATATCTATCTTTGTCAAACTTGTACGTATATTAATACATATGACGAGGACTTTATTTTTTTGGACGAAATAACGAGGTTAAATTCTACTTTATGCGTTGCATATTGTTCCCTCTGTCCTTCTTTGTGCTACTATAACGTTGGAGGCATTTAATATGGACCACACAAAAGTGGTCCATAATAAATTTTTCCCTATAACGTTATGAAATAATAATCATAAAACAGAATATTTCCCCACCTTCATGATCTTACTGGAAACCACTACACCACCACTGGAGTCCCTGACTTTTAACACCCCCTCCGATCCTGACATTGAACCACCTGCGATCATTGATGACTTCAACAACTTTTTCGGAGCAGCATCAGCCTTGAAAGGAGAAGAAGGTGAAACTCTCGATTGACAACCACCTCCTGCCTACTGGGACCACAACACGATACTCCCACTCCATCGCGTCTTCCGTCACCTGTCCTCCCCTTCGTGACCAACCTGACCGCGAACCAGCCCCAATTCGAGATGCTAAGTAGAGTGCAGATAGTGCGATCTTTCTTGAAGTTCTCTTCATTTTCTCTTCTCTTCTATTCCTTTTCTACATCACTATCCCCTAATTTCACCCCATTCTTCAAATACAGGTTGTAGTTAGTTGCATTATTTTCCAAACACCAAAATGAGATACACTACATAAGTTTTGACCATTATGTGTTCTTTCTACCTCGATTGGGGCCTTGTCCTCATTAATGTTGAAGAGGAGAGGAAGAAAGAATACGATAATGAAATGAATGTGAGCATTGAAGGAGGGGAAGGTGTCGCGTAGAGGTTGGGAGGTGGTTCTATGAGCACAATGGATAGTTGGTGGCCTTTTGTGCACAATAGATAGTAATCGGAAGATGGTTCACGAAAGATTGGACCAAGCAGGTGAAATTTTGAAAATGATAATTCTTGAGGTTATTTTGGTAATCTTGAAAAGTTTTCTCAAACTTTTTTACATTGTGATCCATCCATGGACCATTAAAGACCATGATAGACCAAGACCATTTTAGACACTGCAGTCTTCAACGACACAACAATAACGTTTTTTATTTTTATATGAGTAAAGTACACTCACCCCCTTAAGGTTTGTTAGAATTACACTCTACCCCATTCTTATCTAAAATCTACATCCCACCCCATTTTATATAGAGGCAAATTTAGTGACGAAAAATATTCTTCATTAATAATTAGTTATTATTTAAATTGTTAATCAATAATTTCAAAAAAAACATTTCAATATAATCCAATAAATTTAAAAATGAAAACATCACAATCCTCCTCATTCTCTCAATCGTGTTTTTCCTCCGTAAATTCACAATGCAAATTATGCAATAGCACACCTGCCCGATTTACAAACCATATCTCGAACATAGTGAAACATGCTTGTGTTTTCATATTTTGTAATAATTCAATTTTAATCAAAATAATCTCTTTATACCTCCAATTTTCAAAATTGGGTTGTAGGCCAAAAAAGCAACACAAATGGGTGAAGAAAATAGAGAAACAAAATTATGAAAATATGAAGTGGATCTCAGGTTATTAGAGCCCAACGAGGCGGTGGAGCATCGTTTTTAACAAAATTCAACAATATCTTAGACCAACAGAGCGTTCGCTCACAACTTAAAGGGGTGAAATTCACAAGAAGTAGTTGAACAAGTGGCTTTAGGGATGTGCGATTCACGTTCTGGGGTTCAGGTCGCAACAAAACTTTGAGGCATGGTGGTGCCATGGGGTTTCACATTGTGGGACAGTGGAGCCGTGTTAAAGGGAGTAAAGGCTTGGTGGTGGCCGTTTGTGGTGAGAAATATGATTTGGAGATAGATGAGACGTGGACTTAACAGACAGATTTGATGGTTTTTTTAAATTTAATTCAGTAAAATTATTTTCATAAATTAATGTATGATAGTGTATATGCATTAAATTTATTTAAATTTTTACTAATTAGTAATTAGTTTTTAGTAGTGACGAATTTGTTTTCGTCACTAAATTTTGCCTTTATAAAAAATGGGGTGGAGTGTAGATTTTTAAAAAGAATGGAGTGGAGTGTCATTCTTGCAAATCTTGAAGGGGGTGAGTGTATTTTACTCTTTTTATATCCCTCTTTTATTTTTCTTAAACTAAACCATTTGTAATTTTTTGTTGCTTAAAATAGTTCAAAACTTTTTTTTATCCTTTAAACAAGTCAATTTAATGCCCATTGCTGCCATGGATAAACAAATATAATTCAAATACACAACTAACATTGTCAACAAAAACAAAAGTAAGGAAGTTCCCTAAGCTTATATATACATAAAGTGAGAAATTAAGTTCTTAAATTTGTTTATGTACATTAAAAATTATAAAAATTTAAATCAAATTAACTGTCCATAGTCTTCTGATTTTTTATGTCAGATTAAGACAAAGCTCAGCTAAGATTAATTCAATTCATTTCATGTTGACAAGCACAATTAACACAAATAAGCGATTAACCAGAGAACAGGATCAAGTTCCAAATAGAGTAACGAGCTAGCTACTGCTACAACGCTCGCAATGAATCATCATCTTCATTCCCAAATGCAATCCAATCCCAATTAGACAGATCTAGGGTTTCCCTTTCTTTCTTCTTCACCGGAGCACCACCGCACGATCAACATTAACCCACCGCGAAGCCATGAAATCGGCACAGTCCTCATTCCGAGATCGGACACACGAATTCCAAAACATTGCAGAGAGGTTGAAGAAATCAGGATCTGGACCCAATGGACCTGCCACCACCACCACCGCCACCGCCTCCTCATCCAGATCGGAGGAACACCGTTCCGCTGTTGCTATGCAATCAGAATTCAACAAAAGAGCTTCCAAAATCGGCTACGGGATTCACCAAACCTCTCAGAAGCTCTCCAAGCTCGCAAAACGTAAGCAATTCCATTCCGTAACTAACTAACTAACTAACTACTCAATGCTAATTTATGCGATTTTGTAGAACTGTGTTAGTGGAATCAATAGCTTTGTGTTTGTGTTGATTCGCAGTGGCGAAACGGACTTCGGTTTTTGATGACCCTACCATGGAAATCCAAGAGCTTACTAGTGTTATCAAGCAAGATATTACTGCGCTGAACTCTGCGGTTGTTGATCTTCAATTGGTTAGCAATTCTAGGAATGAGAGTGGAAACGCTTCGGCCGACACGACTAGCCATTCGTTCACGGTGGTGGATGACCTCAAGACGCGGTTGATGAGCACCACCAAGGAGTTTAAAGATGTTCTCACCATGAGAACTGAGGTAATGCATTGGTTTAGCATGGAAATTCATGTTAGTGCACATTTTCTATAGTCATTGATGTTTTGATGTTTGTTTTGATGAAGAACTTGAAAGTACATGAGAATAGAAGACAACTGTTTTCGTCCTCTGCTTCCAAGGAATCTGCAAATCCTTTCGTCCGTCAGCGGCCGTTAGCTACGAGAACGGCTGCTAGTGAATCTAATGCTCCTGCACCCCCATGGGCTAGTGGGCTGGGGTCCTCGTCGTCTTCTCAGTTGTTTCCTAAGTAAGTCTGTCATGCTTTCTTTCTTTGTTGCTTTGTTGCTTGTACACTGTAATAGGCCTTAGTTAAGCATGTGACTGACTTGAATAATTGAATTACTATTCTTTTTCATCAAATTAGCTTGTAGTATTATGCTTGAATAGATTATCAAGTGCATAGTTCTTGTTCCATGAAACGTGTGATTCTGTGTAAGCCTGTCTGATAGTGGAGAATATAATAAGAATTATGGTCATATACCCTTCTTTTATTTATTTTCCTCAAATTGTTGTCGCAGTATAGCTTAATTTTCAAGAACAATATCGTAGCGATTGTACTGATCTTAGTTTCCTATCACGAGCTTTGTGTTTATCAGTCTGTTGTGATAGTATTTTGAGATTACCTAGCACAATCCTGAGTTAGTTATTTCATTTGCTTTATTGTGGAATTCTTTTGCTTGTGTGCTTACAAGTGGACCTGTCAAACAAGGCTACCTTGCTCAGACTTGTTTTGTTGGGTTGGTTGCGCCCAACAAAACTATGCCCCTAATGAAACTTTTCCTTGCCTAGAGATACTGGGTGTTTAAGCAGTCCAGCCAAATATAAATGTAAAAAGCAGGCTGGTCTATTCCATCTATTTGCCTTTTTGTCTTCGCATTTTAAGGTTGCTTCATGTTGGGTTGAATTATATATGAAACCATGGTTTCCTACAATTTTCTTTTTGATATCCACAGGAAGCAGGTTGATGGGGAGAGTCAACCGTTGCTGCAACAACAACAACAGCAACAGCAGCAGCAGTTAGTCCCACTGCAAGACAGTTACATGCAAAGCAGAGCTGAGGCTCTTCAGAATGTTGAGTCCACTATTCATGAGCTCAGCAACATCTTTAATCAACTAGCAACACTTGTTTCCCAACAAGGAGAAGTTGCCATCAGGTTTTTTGTCTCACTTGTGTATTATCCTTTATTACTTTATTCCAATACGATGTATGATGTATGTTACTATTTGGTACTTGCTTACTTGATTTGTCAGTAATTCCAATTTCAAATGAGCCGATGCCACTTATATTCACTGTGAGATTAAGTTTGAGCTTTGACTTTAATTAGCTTGTATTATGTGTAGCAAACCCTATCTTTGGTTTGTGGTTGTCTGTGGGAGATCATTTGGTTGTTTACTTCTAAATTATGAGTCTTCTGACCATAAGATTGTCATCTTTGTCCGTACCATGTTTGAATTGCTTGTTTTGCTGCTTAATGAGCTGAGAAATGACTTGGATAGAAATTTAGCTCATATAAAGTACTAGGCGAATTCTAAAGTGTATGTACATAAGGTTACTTGTATGAAGGAGAAGATTGGGTATTTTACTACATATTGATAAAGGTGTGGATTGAGTATTGACTGGTCTGTTTAACTGTTAAATTGCCTGTTTTGCTGGTTTCTGAGTGTGAGTGGTGAATTGACTTTTTAGCCTCCTCTAAAATACAAGGTGAACTTTACAGAGTAAGGTGCAAGTAGATAGCCGTGGATGAAAAAGTTAGCAGGTTGAGTCATGTTAACTTCAGGGAAAGTTCCTTGGACTTCAAAAAATTATGAACCTTTCATGTCTTCTAATGAACCTTTCACTTGAGCTTTGTTTCTCTAACATGCAGTTTACACTCATAGGCCTTGCCTTCAGCTAATAACTTAATTACTTCTTTGATCCTATTTGTTCTTATGGAAATCTAATGATCTTGGCATAGAATAGATACATACATTTTATCCTGGTTACCAACAGTTATAATTATTCTCTCCTCTTTGGTTTAGGGCTAGATTGGATATTACCAATGAAAGTTGAGGTGTTCAGTTTATAGTTTATGCCCTTTTCCGTCCTTGTTTAATGTTTATGACTCTTCTTGTATTTTGTTTTTTTCCGAGTGCTTGTTTTGTCGTTCTTGTTTATGACTCTTCATGTGTTTTGTTTTTTTCCGAGTGCTTGTTTTGTCGTTTATTTCTGTAGTTTGTCATGGGATATGTTGAAGTTTGGGTGTATATAGGAGTAGGATACTGTAAACTAATTTGCGCTTGTCCTTTATCGATTCTCTGATGAAGATTGATTTGATGGTTGGCTTTTTCTGCTGGAAGTGTCAGAGGCAGTTAAAGCCTTGTTTTTCTATAATGCTTGTTTCATCTAATACTTGTATTTATCTTGATTACATTATCCTGATTTTGGATGTAGTCTTTTTATTAATTTCTTAATTTCTGCGATTCCTATTAAAGAGAATCTGCTAAACTGAGAAGTAAAAGAGGAGAAAGTCCTGCAATCAATATTTTTAAAACCAATGAGATAACTCGTTTATTACCTTAAACATGCATTAATTTAGTAGCAAAAAGGTGAAACTCTAGGTAAAGTTTGTACAATGTTGAGAATGATGAATCATGAATGAATCCAATTTTGAAGATCTTGCATAATCTTTTCACTTTAGGTGTTATGATTCGACTCCTTATGCGTTATTATGAAAATATAATTTTTTTTAGTATTTTGTTATTTTGAATTTCTGATGATTAGATGTGGTATTAGTTTTTATCCCTTTAAATCTTTGTAATTTTTTTTGTTTGTGTGTATCAGACTATCAGTATATGTTATTTGCTGAATTAGTTTTAGCATGGCAACCGGGCAGGCAGGTGCAGGTTTTGCCTCAACCTAACCCTGCTCTTCGTTCTTAAGGATAAAAAATTTGAACCTGTTCTCGCGCTTTACCTGCTTGTCCAGTACCTATGAATTTTTCAAATTAATTTTGTACAGTGTTTAAAATCATAATCACAAAGTTAATGTACTATCTCATATAAAATAAGATTCATGTCTAGTATTAGTGTGTGAAAATGATAAGATAAGTTAATATCATTGTACTTATTGTAGCTAAGCCTAAGATAAGCATAAAAGTTATGGTGACAAGGAGTGTGGGGTGTTTTGACCCTATCCCTGCATCTGCCTTCCCTGTCCAATGTTGGAGCCGGTTTCGCTTATGTTTGTTTTTAAGTTACGTCGACATAATGTAAATGAGACTCACAGTCCTCTTTCACGTGTGCATGGGGATTCATTATTCAGAATTATGAGGTGGATACTGGTGTTGTAATGGAAAAACAAACATGTTTCGTGGCGGGGCTAGTTGAGTATCCAAATGTTAGGATGGGGTTACTGAGCGTACCTCATTAGATATTAACTAAAGTGGCAGTGTACTGAGTTGGCTTTGGCTTTCCATGGGTTGCTTGAACTTGCTTGTTTGACCACCTTTCCGCTCATTTTGAACTCGTGTAATTTGATTTATGATTAGTTGAATAGTCTTTGCTTGATTTTTGCCTTTTCATATTGGCCAATTGAGACACTGGTGGGCTTAACAGTGGCAGTACTTAATTTGCAGGATTGATGAAAACATGGATGATACATTGGCAAACGTAGAAGGGGCACAAGGTGCTTTGTTGAAGTATATGAACAGCATATCTTCTAATAGGTGGCTGATGATCAAGATTTTCTTTGTATTAATATTTTTCCTTACGGTTTTCTTATTTTTTGTGGCATAATCATTTCGGAGAAACGACGATTCAAATGGCAATACAAATGACGGCCTTCTCACTGATGATTAGCCTCCTGTATTCCAATAATATTTCTATCTCCAAATATATGTTCATTCCGGCAGAGTTTAGCTTAGGACCTTGTGTGTCAAATTTTATACTTGTAAGTATTGATACATATAACAAGGTAAAGAACTATATGCATTGCATATTCTATGTGTATCTTTGTGATTTGTGGTGATTATTATGCAGTGGGGGCTCTCTGTAATATTGAGGGCAAAGAAAAGCAATGACTAGATAACTCTGTTCATGGGTCCCAGAAAAATAAGCAAAGCAAAATCTGATTGTATTGTATTGCAATTACAATTGCTATATTAATCATTTCCAGTGTTCTGCTGAGTGTTGTCAAATACTAGCAGATATCGCGGCGCTTTAGCGTAATGCAGTGAGGGTTGGCCGCTATCCGCTATTTTCTGCTACTATATTTAGAACTGGAAATAATAACATATCTTGAGATATCTGTAACTTGTTATGATTGGAAATAGCTCAGGTGCAAACCATACCATTTTTTGTGTGAGCTGAATGTACGACATAGTATACTATTGTTTTGAGAAAAAACCGCAAATACTATGTACAAACTGTGTCTGAAGAGAACGGTGATTTTACGCGTTTATACTCGTTTACGACTCTAGTAGTGTTTTGTTTCTTGTTCTCATCCTAATTGCTGTACTATTTTGAAAGAAACAAACATGTCCACATTAATTAATTGCTTATGAACAATTTAACTTTCACGCAAACAAAGACAATTGAATCATTCCTATTTCTTACAAAAACAACAATTTTAAGGAACCCCGACATTCATTTTGCGGCAAAATGAAAAAGAAAAAAATATTCCAGAATCATCAGGTGCATTCTTCTATCCAGAAAGATAATGATAAATTTAAATTAAATAAAAAATCACAACACAATTAGTACAAACACAACCAACGAGCAGAACTCGTAGATAGTTAAATTTCAAAAGTATTCAGTTGAAAGTTCAATCGCGTAAAGCATATATAAGAAAAGATTTGTCGGGTGAGACTTACCACTTAATATATGATGTCATAGTCTCGAAAAATTAGGCTCGTTGTTGTCGGGCGTGAACAACAAAAAAAAATTAGTACAAACAAAACACCGTCCACAATTTTCATGAAATTATATAAAATAAAAAAATAAAAAAAATAACTCCTATAAAAGCTCTGTTATATGCGATTGTTTCGTTATCTTCTCCATTTTGTTATAACCCTAGCGTGCTCGCTCTGAACAACTCTCATTTCTCTTCCACCCACACACTCGTTTCCTCCATCTCTCACATTCATCATCATCTCTCAACTTAACCCTAATCCAGATTCACCTCTCTCACCGATTTCAATTCTCACTCTGTTCGTTCCTTCCTCCATTCCCAGATCTCGAATTGCCGCTTTCATTTCTGGTTTTTTTGAGGTAACCATGGTTGGGGGTGGAAGCAGGAGGGACGAGGGTTCGTTGGTGTTGAACAACACCAACGTGTTCGCTGCGCTCGATACTTTGAAGAAGAAGAAGAAGTCTGATAAGGACCGCAAGACCAAGGGCTCATCGAATTCCAAAACTTCGTCGTCGTCGGCGCAATCGGAACCGCAGATGTTTTGGGCTCCGGCGCCGTTGAATGCAACCTCCTGGGCTGATGTCGATGACGATGATGACTACTATGCCACCACTGCACCGCCGCAGTCTGTGTGGGGCGTTTCGGAACCTCATCACAGTAAGGACAAACCGGAAAATTTTGAGGTCGGGGATTTATTTTAATTCTGTTATTTTGTTTATTAATGTGTTTTTTTGTTCTGTTGGATTCGATTGCATCGTGTTGCATATACTGGGTATCTGGGTTTTTGCTTTTTGTGCATGTTAGGGAACTTGGTGGAATCAGAAATGGATAGAATAAGGTTCACTTTTTTTTGTGATTGATTCAACCATTTTTTGCGCCTGTCAATGAAATGTTTTGTGTAGAAATATGAAGTTAGGTGTTAGTACTGTCAATGTGTGGTAGGATTTACAATTAAGTGATATGTCAATTCTGTGGTGTTCATGGTGAATGAGGGAATTTCCTGTTTGGTAATGCCTATTCTGGGGAAACCTGGATCCTGATGATCAGAGATTTAAATTGTCGTTGAAACCGGTTTGCTGCGCGGGTGAATTCCGCAAATTGCGGTAAAGGGTCAATGCTGTTGTGGGCCTCAAAACTCCTTTTCATTGTGGCCGACTGACCTGTAACCGAAGCAGGTTTAATGCGCAAGTAAATTCCGCAAATTGCGGTGAATTGTCAATGCTGTTGTGGGACTTAAAGCCCCTTTGCATTGGGGCTGACTGGCCGCAATTGCGGCTGCTTAGCGCTGGCAATTCCACAATTGGCAATCGGTGTTAATTCTCAATGCTGTTGGGGATTCAAAACCCCTTTACATTGTGGCCTCAATTGCGGTTGCATAGCGCCGGTAGTTCCGCAAATTGCGGTCAATTGTCAATAGTGTTTGGGGACTCAAAAACTCTTTTACATCGGGGCCGCAATTGCGGTTGCATAGTGCCTGTAATTCTGCATTTGGCAATTGTGGTCAATTGTCAATGCTTTTGGCAGTTTCAGAAACCCTTTGCACTGTGGCCGCAATTGTGGTTTTGTAGAGCCGCTAGTTCCGCAAATTGCGGTCAGTTGTCAATACTGTTTGGGGACTCAAAAACCCTTTTACATTGTGGCTGCAATTGCAGTTGCTTATTGTTTTGATATACTTGTGCTTTGTCTTTGGAAATAATAGATTGTTTGTTCTGTGGAGTGTTGTATAATTTCCAGTTAGAGATCTTTTGAGTTTTGAATGATAATAATAATGATAAACTTTCAAATGTTATTATTAAATGGTTATTTATGAGCTAGATGTCAGCAACATAAGTGTATAGTGCATTATTTATATGTTGATGCCTTACAATTTTCACAGGAAAGTGAGAGTGAGGAAGATATGTTCGATGAAGGGGATGATGATGTGGAGGAAGAGCATGATCATGAACCGGAGGACTCTGTGAAACCTGAACCTGAGGTTAAGAAGCATGCTGAAGTTTCTGCCCCTCCTCCTCTGCCTCCAAAGGAAACAGAACGGCAGCTCTCCAAAAAGGAGAGGAAGAAGAAGGAGCTTGCTGAACTTGAGGCTCTTCTAGCTGATTTTGGAGTTGCACCGAAAGAAAGTACTGATGGTCAAGATGAGACGCAAGGTAATATGCAGAACTTTATGCCACATATTTTTCAGGATTATAGTTTATTATGTGTTCTGTGTGTTTAGGTTCTTGATTGGCCGTGGCATATGTTTTGTGTTGTAAGTTTAGGTTATTGATTGGTTGTGGCATGCCTTTCTTCTTCATTAACCTTTTTAATTTTTTAGATTTTGCTCCCTGATCTTCCTCTGTTTTCTTCTTCTTGCACCAATAGGTTTCTTATATTTACTTCTAAATTTTTGGATTCAAGCTTTGTTTTTATGTTTCAGCAGAGATAAATGAAATTTCTGTGCATGTCAGGATGCAATTACTCTAAGCATTTTATTGTTGTAAGAATCATTTCTCAAACAAGACTGTGAAATTGCTTTTGCAGGTGCACCTCAGGATAAGAAAGGTGATGAAGCTGATGGAGATGGAGAAAAGAAAGAAACTACTGCTGCTGGGGGGTCCAAGAATGCTAAGAAGAAGAAGAAGAAGGATAAAGCTTCCAAGGAGGTCAAAGAATCTCAAGATCAACCCAACAGCTCAGACACCAACAATGGGCCTGATTTGGCTGAAAACCCGGAGGAGGATGCATCTACTGTGGATGTGAAAGAGCGTCTTAAGAAGGTTGCTTCATTGAAGAAGAAGAAGTCCAGCAAAGAAATGGATGCTGCTGCCAAAGCTGCTGCCCAAGAGGCCGCGGCAAGGCATGCAAAGCTTGCTGCAGCAAAGAAAAAGGAGAAGAACCATTACAACCAGCAACCTGTGCGGTAAAAAGAAACCCTGCTTTTTAACATCAATACAGGAATTTGTATTTCTTGTTCATATGATGATGCCGAATAAACAAGTGGGCTTTAGGCTCTGGTTACTCTAGTCGTATTCAAGTGGACGCGAAAAATTTTCTTCTAGCTTTTTTGGACAAATAGTGTTGTTCAGTTGTCTTGGACTTACCATTTTGGACAGAAAATTTTATCTCTAATAGTTACCTGAACTACATATTTGTGGCTGAACAATTAGTTCTTACTGAGATAAGTTAAAGTTTATTCTGAAAACTGTTGTGCAGCTTTTAATGGGGGTAATGCAAGCCTAGTGAAATTGATCCAATTTATTTACCCGTCATTGTTTTGGGTTCAATGGTTATAAATAGCAGCCTGCAATATCTTTATCAAGCTTGTGTGTGCTTATACTGTGTAGTATAACACTATACAGCTGTTTTCTGTTATGCCCATCATCATTCTACACAAATATTTGACTATTGACTATTTAAATATTTTCTGATTTCGGTTGTGGGGGATTTATTTGTTTAAACGAATGATGTTGACTTCAATGACACCCACCACACTGAGCAATCTAATGCTCAATCTCACATTCTGATTACCTTCACTTCACTCAACCTTTTTGATGTGCGCTTCGATGAGAATAATTTTATTTGGTGTGACGCAAGCAAGTTGAAGCTGTGATAGAATAGAAGGTTATAGACTTCACAATTTGAGGTGAACCTTCAGATCCTGATGCAGTATCTCACTGAAGTTTAATCATTGTTTTTTTGGTAAATAAGTTTAATCATTGTTGTTAGCTCATGAAGCATGTATTGAACACAAGAAACAATGCGTGCCAAACTCATTCTTTGTCAACATAGCTAGCAAGCAAGTAAAATCTTAGTCATAGCATCTAACCTCCTTCAAATCTGTCCAAATTTTTCTTCTCCAATTGAAAATTCTGGTATGTGGAATGTTGCACGTGTACCTTCTACTTCGAAATGGGTGGTATTTAGACTCAGGCATCTCACCATATACCTCCGATCCCCTCACCCCGTTACTTCTTAACAATTTGTTGTTTGTTCCACACATCACTAGGAATTTCATGTGTTAATCAAATTGCAAGGGATGTTCAATATATTATAAGTTTCACCCCTCATTGCTAATAATATTTTCTTTATCAGTGTGAAATACATTTTGGTTTGACCCAATATGGAGTAACACCTGGTAAAAAGAGATTGATATCAACATGGTTTGATTAATCTCAGATAACTTGCACCCAATGATTTAAAATACATTGGAAAAGCACGTTAGTATGGATTACATTCCATCATCAACATTTCACATGATTTCATCATATTATAACTTTGTTTTTGGATAACTTAAAAACATATCATACATTTATGTAAGATCCCACATATTTAATATCAATTAAGAGATAAATAAATACTACAATATTATAGCATAACAATGTCATGTGAATTTTTACTATGAGAATATTTATTTTTTATATTGGAGAATATATTGGTTGCATGACTAGCAATATGACACATTGCAATATGATACAGTTTAGTGGAATGGAATGTTTGTCAATAAAAATGTATTATAATTTGAATATTAATATTTATGAGAATATAAAAAGATAACTCATTATGTACGCATTTACTTCAAATTATTGATGACAAGGTTTTTTGAATAAGCCAATTCATTTGGGACCTAATGATCCATTTTTTTTCCCAATAACTTATTCTTTAAACCATTTTTTTTTGACAGATTATTCTTTAAACCATTATTCTTTAAACATTTAGGTTATGAGATAAGAGCAAATATACTCTATACAGTGCAGCTTGTCATTCCATATGCATTTACACAAGCAACAAAATATTCCTCTTGTCTTGTTCTTTTCTTCTTCTTTTTCTCACCTCATTAACTTGCAATTCAAGTTATATCTCCACCATCAACATCTCACATCACAATCAACAAGCCACTCTCGTCAAAATACAATGTCAATTTAACACTTGTCTTACTCACCACACTTAAACCAATGCACATAAACACAAAACAACATCGAATACACTTTTGAGTTTTCAATGGACTGAGAAGATCAACTTCTTGGTCCCTCTTCTACCTGGCCTATGTGTTCAAGAGGAGGAGACAATGAGCACCTCATTTTTCGGTTTTAAGCTTCATTCTTCTCTGAAATACAGCGACACTATCAACACCAAACATTTGCAGAGAAGGGTGTTCCACAAAAGCAAAAGCTTCACTGTATCTGCGAGACAATGTGACCCAGTAAGGCAAGTTTTTACCTTTTGTGGTCAAAATGTAAATTTGTTGAGGATAAACCTTGTTTCCACAAAAGGGTCTAGGTTGAAATGTACAGGGGGAAAAGAAAAACCACCATTTTCTTCAAGCGTGAGTTTTCTGACCCGTTTGTGGAAAAAAGGGCTTCTTTTGTTTAGGGCCTCTGTTTACATTGTTGTTATATCTGGTTTGTGTCTCTTGGTTTGGTTTGGAAAGAGTAAAGCAAAGGATTATGTTGAAGCCAGTTTATTGCCTTCTGTTTGTTTGGTAATCAGTGAGTACATTCAGCGTGATTTTCAGTTTGGTAAGGTTAGGAGAATCTCTCCGTTGAGTTTAACATTGGAGTCATGTTCATTTGGGCCTCATAAGGAGGAATTTTCTTGTGGGGAGGCTCCTAGTGTTAAGATTCGTCTTCACCCTCTTGCAAGTTTGAGGAGGGGGAAGTTGGTTGTTGATGCAGTTTTGTCAAATCCAAGTATCTTGGTTGTGCAGAAGAAGGACTATAGTTGGTTAGGAGTACCGTCGACGAATGGTGGCGTTCAGAGGCACTTGTCTACTGAAGAAGGGATAGATTATCGTACTCGAATGAAGAGGGTTTCGCGAGAGGAAGCGGCTGTTAGGATGGCAAAAGAAAGGGATGATGCAGCTAGGGAAGCTGCAGAGAAGGGTTACTTTGTTTCAGGGCAGCATTGTGGTCCCTCCCAAGGTGATGATTTAGAGGAGATTGGAAGTCATTCGATAGAAGCCGCTGGCTCCAGACCCTTTTTCTGTACAAATGAGGGGAAGCATGATCATCATATCATGGACACAGATATTGATTATGATATGAACCATGCAGATTTGGAAAAATCATTTGGAGTGAAGTTTCCTGGTTCAGGGCTTAACTCTTGGTCCAGAGTCATGAAAGGGTGTTGGGAGCACAGGTTTAAAAGGAAGGCTACAAGAAGTGACATTTCTGCATCTGGTGTTGCTCTCAGAAGAAGAATTCTTGAATGCAGTGCATTAGCAGCACATACATACTTTTGTGATCGTGATCAATCACATGGAAAGTTTGGGGGGCCTTCAACTTCTTCTGGATGTTTTCATTCTATTAATCATGGCACACATTTGGTAAATAGTGAAGTGGACAGAAGAATACCAGAATCTGTTGCCAGTGGTGATGGTAATAGAGGTGATGATAACCACAATGGAACACAATCCACAGATCTGGAAACCTGGTCTCCATCAGTTAATGAAAATGTTAGTGACCATTCAGATTGCTTAAAAACTGTAAGTGATCTAAATTTACAGACAAGAGGAGAGAGTAATTGTGAGTCTAATGAGGATGTCGCAGAACGTGTAGATGGGGTAAATGTTCTGCAGTCTGAAGGCCGTACTAACACTCTTCCTATTACATTGGATTCTGTTCATTTCAGAGGTGCAACTGTGATGCTACTTGCATACGGCGACAGGGAAGTTAGGTGAGAGCTATTATCATTTATTGTTTGATGCATGAAGTAATGAACACCCCTGTTGACCTACTTATGACTTAATAATATATATGTGCTTAGAGAAGTTAAATTGCTAATGCTGATTGGTCTGTTCTTTAGCAGTATGATAATTGACCTTCTGAAAGTGTGGATATTCAGTTGACATGTTTGATAACTTAGAAGAAAGCTAGGGGTATGAATAACTTGTTATATTGTATTTGTATCTGATCAGAAACCCTCCCAATCCCTGGCATAGGTTGCTTAGAATCCCTTAGTCATTCTATTATCGGTCTTTACATTTAGTTGCTCCTATGTGCCTCTTTCAGGAATTCTAGATTTTCCTTTTTCGTTCTTCTTTTGTTTTTATTATATGCATGTATTTGTGAGTTATACTTGAGCTTCTTCTGGAGAGGCACATGGACATGATATAATTACATTTTTTTCTTATTATATCAAGTACTGAAACTGTTGTTAAGCAAGAATACACTAGTCTAAACCAGTTAATGTTTATAAAGTAATGATGGTTGAAGTTTGTTCTCAATACAAATTGGACATAGCTTTTGCAACATTAGAAAGATTCCCTGGTTTGGCCAGTCATGCTGGTATAGCTTATTGTCTGACCGTTTAACTAGTTATATCACTTGTATCTTGAATTGAATTCATTCCAATGATGCAGAATTTTTTTTAATTTGTTATGAATTGTACTTAATCTTCACGTTTAAAAGGTGCATGTATGAATTTTTTTAGCAGAATCTTTCTCATTATTGAATATAAGCTTGAGCTGGGATTTGAAGTCATAATGGTTGTAAATACAAAAGAGAAGCTTCTCTATTGGAAACTGAACTCTTATTTCGAAAAAAGATAATCTGTGATAGATTTAGATGTTCTTATGTCTTAATTTTAGGGAGATAGAGAATGTCAATGGCCATGTGAAGTTTCATAACGACTACAGCCGTATATATGCACAATTGAGTGGAAATTGCAAGACATGGAGGTCAGGTGTTATATGCGAGGATGGTGGCTGGTTGTCTGCCAATGTTTTTGTTGATACTATTGAGCAGACATGGCATTCTAATTTGAAAGTTGACAATCTTTTTGTTCCGGTAAGGTATATAGTAATTTTAAGTCCAAAATTTGTCATCTTCGTATTATGCCATTTAATTTGTATGGACGCTTATGTATTTTATGTCTGGACTGAGTCAATGCAGCTGTTTGAGAGGATCCTAGAAATTCCAATTAAATGGTCTAAAGGGAGGACCAGTGGTGAGGTGCTTCTCTAACCTAAGTTTTGTTAGTTTCAAAATCTATTGTAAGTGCTGTAAGATTGTTTTTAGTTTCAGTTAGGGGAATGGTTATCTGTGGAATTGTAGTATAGTTGGTAAATAATACTCTTCCCTGATTTTAAGCGTACTATAAGCCTAAAATCTGCTGCCTGAACTGGAAAAATTACTTTTTAGTTAATGGTCCAATAATTGGCTGTTATTTTTTCTTTCGTCAATAGATATCTTCTTTTTGTATCATAACAAAATGAATTTTAACTTTCTGGTTTCAGTGACATGTTTTTGGTTTACTTTTAGGTCCTAGAAACATGCCTTTTCCATTGGATTGGAATTATGACATGGCATCCCTGTTTGTAATCTGATTATTTGGCTATTTAAAATGAAGTTGTGTTATGTCCACTTCCAGCCTTTTTTTACTAGTCATGTGCTCATATGAATAAGTCTTTTGTAATTTATGTTTGTACTGTCAATGGAAGCTCCTTCCTCAACTGTTTCGATATGTAGATTCAACTACACAGTAGATTATTCGACATTGAACTCATGTAATTTCATAGATAAGGAAGTGGTATATCTTTTGGCTTAGGTTGTGGAACTTTGTAGGTTCCATGTTGCATCAAGTTCTTCATCCTGTCTTATACTTATCATAGTAATGGCATGCTGCTACTGGCTAGTTATTCTGGAATTGATATGACTTCCACCTGTTTGATATATTGTTTCCCTATGTTAGGTTCAGTTGTGCATGTCAAAGGGTGACACTTTTCCAAATCTTCATGGACAGCTTGATGTGACAGGATTGAACTTCGAACTATTAGATGCTCCATCGTGTTTTTCTGTATGTCTTCCTTTCATCTGTATTAGAATGCTTTGTGCAGTCCCTTTTTGACATGTTTCATTTGTGATATATTTATTATTCTTTTGAAAGGAAACCGAGCCTTTACATTTATTTTATTTTTGCTTACCAAAAATATACTTTATATCAATGTGACACATGTCTGATGAGCTTTATATATTATGTCTTTTTCTATCATAATGGAAATGTTAGAAGCTTTGGTGTAGCAAGACTGAGCCTGACTTCATGGCTGCTTATGAGAGACAATAAAACAGAATCTTGTCTTAGGATTGTAGATTGTGAAGCTATACTTGTTTGTCTTACAAGCAACTTGTCACTAAGAATCAAAAACATTCTTTTAAAGCCAATACACAGTTTGGTTTTTGAAAGATATGCATTGTGCGCTTGTAGTCCTTATAAGTTTGTTATCTACAAAATAGTCCCCTGCAGTGACGGATCCAGAAATTTTATGTCGTGGGGGCAATATGCGCATAAAAATTTCAAGCAGTAAAAATATAACATATAACTATTAAAAAGTTTGAAGGTTGTCAAAAAAAAACTATTAAAAAGTTTGATAGAATAAAAAATAAACGCCCCAATAAAATTTTAAATATTCACTATTCAATTAGTTTCAGAATATTATAAATATAAATATGTGAATATTATTAATTTATCTTATTATATGTTTACAAACCTTCTTCGCATGAGGTAATTTTTAAGCACGTATCACTTTAACTAACCACCTATTGATATTATCAATTTATAAAACACTATAGCACCTAAGAAAATCACAAAAAGACAATAAAAAACAAACTAGAAACCAGTACTCATTTTTAAAGTGTAACCAAACAAAAAAAACTCAGGACCCATTGACCATTGTCACGGTTTATTCACATTATTAATTGGCAATCCCAGCCTCTTCTATAAAGTGGACAAGTAAAATGTAGTGGATCAACACAACAAAAATTGATCTTTCAATGGCACTAGAGGTAAAATTGACAAAGTATGGGGGCATTCATTAAATATGTGGGGGCATTGTAATGTTTTATTCCTATTTTATGATTTTATGATATAGTATGAAGTACCAGTAAAAAAGACGTGGGGTCATTTGCCCCATATGCTAGCAACGTGGGTCCGTCCCTGGTCCCCTGTAAACACAATCAAGTTTCTATAAACCTTAATTGAAATGCATGCATGGGATGTTGGAGACACGTGTGCACTTAACGTCCCAAATCAGCTTCTTTGTTCGGTTTTTTGAAGGTCTGTTGACGGAAGGCCTAAGTGTATGCTGGTTTGACCTTGCTTCAAACGCTAACGTGATTTCACCTAGCTCAATATATCAACGGAGAAGCTAGAATTTGTCACGTTGAGTTTAATGTAGACCTGATAAGCAAAACTTTGCCACGTTGAACGTGGATCCATGTTGAGTTCAACGGAAATCCAAACCCAAACTAACTTGTTAATACTTGTAGAATTTCAGGGATCATTGTGTACGTAACTAAACTTCCAATGACTAAAAGTGCATAAATATATCTCTCATTGAGAAAATTGTGTACTTACTCTTGTTTCAAAAAGGATTTATAGAGGGCTTTCTGCTCTGAGTTTGTATGACTGGATTTGGGTTGGGAAGGCTTTTGTTCTTGATGTTTTGGTTTATATGAACTTAGTGTTTGATTTCCTGTTTTCTTTCTCCTTGCTCCAAGATGTTCTAAATTTTATATTCAACCGGTGCATATAGTTCACACTTCCTTGGTAATTTAATAGGTCATCTTTGTTGTGTTGTAGATTGTGTTATCCAATAGTCATACAGGGTTCTGGTTTTGGTATCAATATCCTGTTTCAGGTTTACATTAATTGTACTTTTGAGACTTGCGATTGTTGGTACAAATTTTGTTGTTTTAAGTGTCATTTCAGGTAATGAGTACAACTGTATCGAAGTAACTGTTGATTAGTGGTGACTACTGTATTGTCAATCAAATATCAAATATTGATCTGCGACCATACTAAATATATCTCTAGTGGTCACACTTGAGATTAAAATTGTGTTTTTATTCCCTTATGTATTCTGTACTTTGTCTGTTTGTTCACTTTGTTGTTCCAGAACATATCAGCAAGGTTGTGTTTTCGTGGTCAAAGAATATTTTTACACAATGCAAGTGGCTGGTTTGGAAGCATTCCTCTTGAAGGATCAGGAGATTTTGGAATTCATCCTGAGGAGGGGGAATATCATCTTATGTTTCAGGTACTTGTAATCTGATATGTGTTTCTTTGTATGTGAGAGTCGGTTCAGATTATAGGTCTCTCTAACTAAGAAATAATTTATTCAAGAAGTCATCTTTGAAAGTTAGAATATTTTATGAGTGCTTGGAAAGTTCTTCCATAATTTGGAGTCACAATAGACTTGTTTCTGAATGTGATTTCTGTCAAGAAACAACTGGGCTTTAAGCTATTCTTTGTCATCCCTTCATCAAAAAGCCTTTCAGTTTAAAGCGTGGACAATGTATGGGCCCACCTTAGTTTCTGTTGAGAATTTATAAAAAAATTATGAAGATTGCTGGCTGTAAGGATTAAACTATTGAACCCTTGATGGAAGGTACTTTGATGCCATGTCAAGGAACCAACCATCATAAAGCCTCAGGCTATTTTGGATTGATGAAAATGGATAGTATGTGTTAGAAATATAATATAAGAACCATTCAGAATCTTTTACCCAAAAGCTTAAGCTTTTGGGATAATTGGTTCTAGACATGGTATCAGAGCCTCTATTTATTTCAGCACATGGTAGGTGAGCTCGTGCATTGTCCACACTTCAAGCCCAAGTGTGCTCTTGCGTCAGGGGCCGTGTTATAAAAACCATTCATCGTCCTTTTGGGATAATTGGTTCATGACAGTATGGACTATGGAATGACACTACTTACTATTCTTTGGCCTGTTTAGGGTGGAATGGAACTTAATGGAACCTATTTTGTTCCACTCCATCCAATACTTCTATTTTTCTTCCTCTTTGCCTCTGTTTGGAATTGGATCGAACCAACTTAATGTCTACAAATCTCCTTACCATTCGGTTCATTTCCAAACAATGGAATGGAAAACTTTCCTCTGTTCCATCATTAAATACTCAAATAACTGTATGTTAATCTCATTCTATTCCTTTTCCTTAATAATCCCTTAAGCATTCTCTTATTGTTTTAATTTTGAAAGCCTGTATTTTGTATAATCCAACTTGAAGTTCTTCATATTGAACACCTGATCGAGTTCATGTCTGACACTCAGAACCATCCCCATATCTTTCAAAGTTGTGTACTTGTGTCCTAATATAAGATGAATTTCAGTGAGCCTTGTGATGTAAAGTAAACCAGTCTGCTCTTGCCTGATGTGCAAAACTGCAGTTGATATTAATGATATTGCTTATGGAACTGTTTAATGAGAGAGTGTAGTAAAACTCTGTCCAAATGGCAAGACTATTTACAGTTTATTTGACATAGATAGTTGGATTTTTTTCTTCTGCCCTCTAATACTTTGTTCATTAAGTTTCCAGGTACCTGGTGTTGAAGTGAATGCCTTGATGAGAACTTTCAATATGAGATCACTCCTGTTCCCGGTATGTTTTTCTTTAGGTTGGTGCACTAACTTACTTGCATCTGATATAGTGTAGATTTCCCAAAAATTATGTAAAGGTATCTATGACTTGTTCTAGATATTCAAAATTTAGGCATGGCTAACAACTCTAAGGTCAATATCAATTTCCTACCCAAAAAGAGTTTTTTATAATCCAATACAAAACCTTGTATTTTTCATTTCTTTGCAGGTAGCAGGATCAGTAACTGCTCTGTTTAATTGTCAAGGCCCATTGGGTGCTCCTATATTTGTGGGCACTGGAATGGTTTCCAGGACATTCTCTTCTTCACATGTTGAAACTCCTGCATCTGTAGCATCTGAAGCACTTGCTAAATTTAAAGAGATTGGTGCATTGGCAGCATTTGATTGTATACCATTTTCATATGTATCTGCCAATTTTACTTTCAACACCGATAACTGTGTAAGTTGGAAGTGGTATGTTCAGAGTAGTGACTTATTGTTTAAGTATTATGTTTGTTGGAATTTACATAGTCTTGAATTAGTAACTAATTTCAAGTAGCACTAAAACTAGTATTCTAGGAAATGCTTTCATCTTTTTTATTATGCATGTAAATATCACACTGTCGTTAATTCTTTAATGTATATATAATCCTAAGTTTGCAGAGTGATTAGTGAAATCACACAAACAATTTCTCAACTCCTCTCTTAATCTCTTTAAGAATGTTATATTCGGGTAAGTGGTAAACCTTATGCTGCATGCACAGGTCGCAGATTTATATGGAATTAGGGCAAGCCTTGTGGATGGTGGGGAAGTTCAGGGGGCTGGGACTGCTTGGATATGCCCAGAGGTATACATCCTGATAGCATTCGCCATTGTTATGCTTACTTTATGACCCTTTATTTGTTACTATTTCAGAGGGGGGGGGGGGTGAGAAACTTCTTGGATCCAGTAGCTTATTTATGTAATTTCGGATCACCATGTTCACTAATCACTCACTTATGTGCCAATTTGGGGTTTTATCAATAAATATTTGCATTTTCTGACATTTGTTTGCTAATGATGGTAATTCATTCCTTGTGAGCTATATGCCTTCCATAATCCATGTGACACAATGAAGTATATCACACACCAAATGAGTGACTCTCACACTAATCAGGAAATTAGTATGTTCGGTTGATTTGGCTAAAATGAACTTCAGAATATGAATATCTTTTCTGATTTGTTTGCTCTCTCGCTGTTTCTTTCTGGAGTCACCCCCCCTGCTAATGCACATTATTTTGTTGTCAGGGTGAGGAGGATGAGACAGCAATAGATTTAAACTGCTCCGGAAGTTTAGCCCTTGAAAAAATCATGCTTCGTTACGTTCCCAATTATCATAATCTGTTGCCACTTAATTTAGGGGCTATACATGGAGAGTCAAAACTTTCGGGATCTCTTAAAAGACCGTAAGATTATCCTGTTTTAGTTTTGATAATTGTTTTCAATTGATTAAGATTCAGCAATATTATTGCTTATTATATAATCATGCATCTGCTGTTACCTTTCACCCCTTTGTGATCATGTATACATATCTCTTCAAGTTTAGCATGTGCCCATATATTTTTGAATACTTCTTTCCCATCCATTATTGCAATTGTGTTCTCATAATATATTTTTAATGCAGGAGGTTTGATATAAAATGGACTGCACCTACAGCAGAAGGGTCTTTTAGTGATGCTAGAGGAAATCTCATAATCTCACATGATTTCATTATTGTTAATTCTGCTTCAGCTGCATTGGATTTGTATATGAAAGTACGAACATCTTATTCTGATGACTTTTCCCTCAAAAGAGAAGAGTTTCATGTACCAAGAGCCATTCCATTGACTGTTGATGGAGTTGAGTTCGATTTACACATGTGTGGGTTTGAACTCTTCAGTTTGGATACTTATGCATTGGATTCTCTGAGGCCTTTGCTTCTCAAAGGAACTGGTAGAATCAAATTTCAGGGCAAGGTTTTAGAACCTGATTGTACTATGGTGGAACAAAATTTTGACAAAAACAGGCAGCTTGTTGGTGAGGTTTCAATCTCTGGTCTCAAACTGAACCAATTGATGCTTGCACCTCACCTGTCTGGATTGTTGAGAATTTCTCCTCAGTGTATCAAGGTGATGAAGAAGTTTATTTTCCTAAAACATGTTCCATTTTGAGATAATGAATCTGTTTAACAGACTTCTTGGCTTATTGCATTGAAGTATAATCATGGACAAGGATTCTTTTAATCATTTAATTATTTTTAGGTACAAAATCTTGGGCAACGATTCTACTAAAGAATGATTAATTTTGTAAGTAACTTCTAAAATTATGCTCAAACAGCAGTTATTAAGTAACCACTTCTCGAGTAGGAAGAAGATGAAAACATAAATTTTAACATAGAAAACGAATGGCGTCCAAGAGGCGTTGTAGCTAAATTTGAGTAACAAGATTTTAGAGCTAGAATGGTGTTAGGAATTTAGCATATTCTAACTGAGGTACCCGCATCATCCTTCGTCTAGAGATAATATAACTCTCCTTGTTTCTTAGCAATTCCAATTATCTTCCTTGTGACAACATCCTGAAACACACAACGGGAGTAAAAGAAGGTTATGACACAATTTAAATCTTGTGTAGTTTATGAATTGAAATATGATTGTTAGAAAGTTTAGGGACATGAAGCACATTGTTTAGGTGAAGGGAGGGTTGTAATTGAATATTGCCCCATCCAGCAACAAGGAGATGAGAGCCATTTGCTGCATTAATGTGATATTTACCAAAGGAAGGGTAGGACCAGAACTGTGGGTAATAAGGAGTCATATGATCAATAGCACCAAATTATAATCCAGTTTTTTTTTTTCAAGAAGTGAAAAAGTTGAAGTCTTTACGATAAAAATCTTCTTGAGCATGAAACTAAGAATGGTTTTTCAGTGGTCTAACCTTATGATTTTTGTTATTTTTTGAGAAATGATTGATATCAACATATAGTTGAAGTCTAGGTCAACTTACCCCCTTGTGAATTACTTTCTTATGCGATTATATTGGCTTTATTTTGTGAAGAAGTAGACATCTTTATGTCTGTAAATTTTTGCCATCTTTGTGGGAGATAATTTCAGATTGTTTGGCTCTATTCTATATACATGTCAGTTAATCTAACATCCGTTTTGTATTGGAATACAGTTGGATGCCTCTGGTAGGCCTGATGAAAGTCTTGCAGTGGAGTTTATTAGCCCACTAGAGCCCAGTGACCAAGATGGTCTGCGAAGTGGGCAGCTATTGTCAATTTTCCTTCAGAAGGGGAAATTGAGGGCCAATGTAGGTTTCCAACAATATCATTCAGCTAGCTTGGAGGTACTACATTCAAACATTGGGTCCAGTTTTGAATCTAGAATCAAGTTCTGCTTGTTTCTCTCCTGGCATATTCTTGGGTCACTTTATACTAGACCAGAAGTTAATATTAAAAATCATTCTTTTCCTTCTTTTTTCTTTTTTTGCTTATGTATACTTGTAGATACAGAATTTTCCACTAGATGAGCTGGAGCTTGCTTCTCTCAGGGGAACCATACAGAGGGTAAGCCCTCATATTTACCATTTTGACTTTTTTGTATCTCTATTATCCTCATCCTTTGCTGTACCGTCGTATACACATGAAGTTGACCCAGTTTTATCAGAGGGAGATGAGACAAGGTTTTCACCATTCTGTTTTATAGGAAAAAATTTCTTCAGGTTTGGCCCTGGATTTTTTTATAGCTAGTGAATGTAAGGGGTAGACTTTGTGGCCAAGCAGTGATTATTAGTAGTTAGTAACAATCTCGAAATCTTAATCTGCTAGAAGACAGCCAAGCAATGGTTATACTTATATTACTTAATAACTTAATATCATGCCCATTTGTGTAAAAGATCATTGGACTTAAAGGATGGAGGCAAAACAATAGGTTCTAATCCATGTGAAGGACAACATCCCAAAATCTCAAGCTGTAGGAAAAGGCCCAAAAATATTTTTATTCATACGAGAAGAAGTACCCTTACCTGCGATGGTGTAAAAAGAATCTACTTTTATTTAGTTATTTATAACATAACAGTTTTCCTCTTTTTATATTTGAAAACTGACATCAAACCATAATTCATAGAAATAAAATTCCCTAAAAGTAGGAATTGGATGTAAGAGATGGGCTTTGTGGTTACTTTAATGTTTAAAATGGTGACTATGTCCTATATTTGAAAAAGAAAGTGAACAGAAAATGGGAACTCTCCTTTCTGTAATTGTGTAGATATTTACTAGCAATATGTAGATAGAGGAGAGATGGACGGTTGCATAAGTTTTAGGGTAGATTAATTCTAATGTGAAAATTTGAATTTTCTATCAATTTTGTTGCTGCCTTTTCTTTTCAGTCCTGCTTTAATCATGACTTGGTCAAGGAGTTGTCATGTAATGAAAATAATATATGGTGTTTTAGGCTTGTGGCATTTTCTTTTCAGGCAGAAATCGAGTTTAATCTTAAAAAAAGAAGGGGACATGGAATCCTATCTGTACTTCAACCAAAATTCAGTGGTGTTCTTGGTGAAGCTCTAGATGTGGCAGCTAGGTGGAGTGGAGATGTCGTGAGTACCTAAGACCATTCTTGTACTTTTCATCTGATTTGAGTTACCAATTACCACTTTTTGCTCTCCAGTCTCCAGAGAATTAACTGAGAAGTCTGTTTGGCCAGAGTTGGCCATGAGCATATGGAGGCGTGTGTGGTTGTGTTTTTCTTCTAGTTGTTTACCACTTATTTATCATTTGACAGGTTCTAATCTTCCAGGATTCTCATCTTTTAATAATTGAGTCATTGGAATTGCCCTTTAATATTAACAAAAACCGTTAGTGCTCGGTTGAATAACTTCTACGATGAATCATAAGATTGTTTATAATGGCAATACTTCAATGACTTCCGTTTTGTGAACTCAATGTTTTGTTGTAGTAATGATGCCATTATGCTTTGGTACATGGCACTGCTAAAACTGTTCTGATACTGTGCTTGACACTATGTATTTGTGATACTGATTGTCTGTTGATGTACTATTGTTCAGATCACCATTGAAAAAATTATTTTCCAGCAAAGCTACAGTCATTATGAACTTCAAGGTGAATATGTGTTGCCTGGCACTCTCAACTGTAACCCTGTTGATGGAAAAGGGAATGGCTTTTTAAATAGGCTAGTGTCTGGCAATCTTGGTAGTGTTGTATCCTCCATGGGCAGATGGAGAATGAAACTTGAAGTTCGTAAAGCTGAAATTGCTGAGATGCTTCCTCTTGCAAGGCTTCTTTCTAGAAGTACAGATCCTGCAATTGTTTCAAGATCAAAGGTTGGATTTAGCTTTATATGTCTTTGGTGGTTAGATATAGTGATAATTAATTTTAGGATTATAGTCATAACGTTGATTAAGATACCTAGCTAATGACTATCCTTACATATAGGCATAAACTCATAATTGATTTTTTCTTTTAAAAATTTCAAATTTATTTGAATATACTTTGACTTCCATGCCCCTCCTCCCCCACTCCCATTGTGTCTGCAAGTAGCTAACCCCATCTAGTGGGATAAGCCTTGACTGTGGTTGTATTGTATTGTCTGCGAACCTGCATGATGAAATTATAGGATTTAGCCTTTAAGGTATAAAAAGAGGAAAAAAGAAAACAGAATAAAAATGTATCAATATAATATATTGGATATGATCTTATATAAGACAAAACACTTCATTGCTTGTAAGTTATTTACTACATATATAGAGACATTGAGTGGAAGATAATAGTCTAATGTTTGTTGTTGTATCCTTCGCCTAAAATTCCGTTGTTCATCCTGTATGTTAATTTTTTGAAGAAAAAAAGATACTGATTATGCATGTTTCCATGTCACTTGTCCGTAGGATTTTTTTATTAAAAGTTTGCAGTCAGTGGGGATATATTCGACAAGCCCTGAAGAACTGCTTGAGGTATTATCAAAAGATCTTTGTATATTATTTTCCTTTCAACAGCAACAATACTTGATGCTTCTGAGCTTGTGCTCATAACTTGAAGTGTGCATGTGATATTTATTTTATTTGATCCTAATGATATTCACAACAAAAGCTGAAGTTTCATCTTCATTTACGGTATTCAACTCGCAGATAATAAGGAGGCATACTGCCCCATCATATGATGTTGTCCATGAAGATTTAAGTCTGCTCGGTTTATCTGAACCCAAAGGATACTGGCATGGTTCTCTTGATGCAAGTGGTGGAGGGAGTGGAGACACCCTGGTAAAAATTATCTTTGTTTTACTGAGACTCGGCAGAAATCATCTTCTTTTTGAATACTGGCATTTAAAGTTTTTATTTGATATCATTTCAGGCAGAGTTTAATTTTCATGGCGAGGATTGGGAGTTGGGAGACTACAAAGCTCAGCGCGTCGTGGCAGTAGGTGCTTACGGTAATGATTATGGTCTGCACCTGGAGAATTTTTTTATCCAGGAGGATAATGCCACCATTCATGCTGATGGAACTTTGTTAGGGCCTAAAACCAACCTTCATTTTGCTGTCTTAAATCTTCCTGTTAGTCTAGTCCCAACTATAGTTCAGATCATTGAATCTACAACAACAGATGTTGTCCATTCTTTGCGGCAATTGTTAGCACCCATTAAGGGTATCTTGCATATGGAAGGAGATCTTAGAGGAAGTTTAACAAAACCAGAATGTGATGTGCAAATAAGGCTCCTAGATGGTGCCATTGGTGGAATAGATCTTGAACGAGCAGAAGTTGTTGCTTCTCTAACCTCAACCAGCCGGTTTCTATTCAATGCAAAGTTTGAACCTGTAATACAAAATGGTCACGTGCTAATTCAAGGAAGTATTCCTGTTACTTTTGTTCAAAATAACAAGTTACAACAAGATGCAGAATTAGATAATAGTAGGGCTACTTGGAGTCCTGATTTGGTGAAGGAGAAGAATAAAGTGGCCGCCGATGATGCCAGAGACAAGAATGTTTCTAAAGACAGAAATGAAAAAGGTTGGAATTCTCAATTATCAGAAAGCCTTAAAGGTTTAAATTGGCAAAGTTTAGATGTTGGAGAAGTCAGGGTCGATGCTGATATAAAAGATGGGGGAATGATGCTGGTAGCAGCTTTATCTCCTTATGCCAATTGGCTTCATGGAAATGCCGATGTCAAGCTTGAGGTGGTTGAGTTTAATACAAAATTTTTATATATATTTTTGTTTCATTATTACTTCTCTAAATCTTATCATCTGGATTGAGTTAATAGGTCAGAGGTACAGTTGATCAACCATTGCTTAATGGACATGCATCATTCCGCAGGGTGTCTATATCTTCACCAGTGTTCCGAAAGCCACTGACCAACTTTGGTGGAACTGTTAACATTAAATCAAACAGGTTTTCTATCATCTCACTGGAGAGCAGACTGGGCAGAAAAGGAAAGCTTCTTGTAAAAGGGAACCTTCCTCTCAGAACTAGAGAGGCAGCCCTTCATGACAAGATTGAGTTGAAGTGTGAAGTTCTAGAAGTGCAGGCAAAAGATATAAGGTTTCTTTCTTAACTTGTTGAAGAAAAGGACCAAGTTATGCCTTATTCATTGGTGTGTGTAGCTTATGTAACCATTAAGCCTAAAACATTACTGCCTTCTGGCATAATGTAACTTTTTTGTTGAAAAGTCTTATATTGACTAGAGATATGGCCAGATAAGTGTTTAGAAAGGGTAGAGAAACTCTCACTTCTGAACTAACTTTTGGGGTAGAGTTAGGTCTAACCCGAATTCTAATATGGTATCAGAGTCTATCCTAGATCCATTTATTGAAGACCAGCCACCTGCAGATGTTCATTCTTGCAAATTCGAAACTCCAGATGTCCAGACCTAGGCATGAGGGTGTGTTTGTTGAGAAGTCCCCCATGAACTAGAGATATGGCCAAATAAGTGTTTATAAAGGGTCGGGCAACCCCCATCCCTAAGCTAGCTTTTTGGGTAGAGTTAGGTCTAACCCGAATTCTAATGTTTTTGTTTACACATGATCTTTATTGAAACAAATATCTTGCTTTTTTCAGTGGCCAGGTCGACTCCCAGGTGGAAATAACTGGTTCCATTTTGCAACCAATCATTTCTGGAAATATTAAACTTAGTCATGGAGAAGTATATTTGCCCCAAGATAGGGGTAGTGGTGGTGCCTCTAATAGATTCACTTCAAATAGGTCTGTGCTTCCTGCTGGTGGTGTTAGTCAAGCATTTGCTACAGGATATATGTCACGGCATTTTGGCTCAGGACCTGCTTCTTTGACGACCAGAAATTCTCAGTCCTCTAGCCCTGGTAATACTGCACCTGTTTATCAGTTTAGCATGTGTCTGTTTCCTTATGATATATCTATAACCAAAATTGATAAGTTCTCACTTCACTTTCCACAACATTAGTATTGCCTACATTTCCTCATTGATTGATGATATTAAATGCCTTGTTTTTAACACTCCTAAACCAAAGACTTGAGATGACTACAATGCTTTCTTGCATTTGACTACAAGAAATTATGCTATTAATATTTTGGAGGAAACAAGAATGTTAGATTGTAAAGTGTAAATCAATTAATACTTTTATGGATCCCAATGTAAAACTTCTGCCAAATCAAGGGGGGGCTATTTAGACCTTGGATATATCAGAGCCTAGTCGGAAAGTTGAATTATCTTAACTTTAACTAGGCTCAACATCTTTTGCTGCAAGTGTAGTGTGAGCCAATTTCTTAATTTTCCTTGTGGAATTCATTGGGATACAATAGTTGGAATCTTGAAATACATTAAATTTTATCATGCGAAAGGGTTGACCTATGACAGTAGAGGTAATTTTGATATTGTTCCTTATACAGATGCAAAATAGGTCGGCTGTCGAAGTAATAGGTGATTAACTTCAGGTTATTTGTGTTCTTATTAGAGATAACCTCATTGCAAGGAAGAGCAAGAAGTAGAACATAGTTCCTGGTATTCATATTGCAGTCTAAAGAATAAAAGAATACTGTCAACTAATTTTGACTGTGCTAATGTAATTCATTGTATACCTTAGGATATGCCAGGATCAATCATCTGATTGATTGATCTTACTTATGTGCCAATGTTGTTGATTAATGAGTTGAGTTGATCATGTTATATTTTTCAGAATAACTGTTCTTTTAGTATACTATGATACTTATCGTCTAAAAAAATAAATCACATGGCAGTCAATGAGTCAACTCATGTAGAAAAGGACAGGGAGCAAGTGCAGATAAAACCACACAGAGAATTCCACCTAAGTGATTTGAAGCTAATGCTTGGACCTGAGTTGAATATAGTTTATCCTTTGATTCTTAAATTCGCTGTTAGTGGGGAGCTTGAGTTGAATGGTATCGCCCATCACAAATATATAAGACCTAAGGGTACACTGGTATTCGAGAACGGTAAAGTTGAGCTTGTTGCAACACAGGTTCGTGTAGTGTTTTATTTTTCAACTCATGAATATTAGCTTCCAGTTCCTCCGAGGTTAGGAGCCTGTTTGCATGTAGACCAAAGAACACTTGTTGGAGCTTATCTAGTGCTTTTTCTAATAGATAAGCTCCAATAAGTGCTCTTTGGTCTGCATGCAAAAGAGATTTAGGTCTACTTTGGTTCGGCTTCTAACATTTTTTTACCCATTGTTTATTTTGATAAAATCCATTTCAAATGAAGGTGAGGTTAAAGAAAGAGCATCTGAACACTGCGAAGTTTGAGCCTGAGTATGGACTAGATCCTATGCTAGATTTAGCCTTGGTTGGATCTGGGTGGCAATATAGGATTCAAAGCCGGGCTAGCAATTGGCAGGACCCTGTGGAACAGGATGCTCTGTCACATATTGAGGTAAAGATACTACTATCCATTAGCTTGATTCATTTGGAGCCCAGAACTTGGTCTTGTGTCCAACTATTTTTAGTTTGTGAAGTCAGCCAATAGTTTCATTTGGGAAAGATCAACGCTCTCATGATTTGATCATTAGGAAGCATGGTGTTATTAATTGTTTTCACCTGCGCAGGCTGCCAGAAGGTTTGAGAGTCAGTTAGCAGAAACGATTTTGGAAGGCAATGGCCGACTTGCATTTGAAAAGCTTGCAACTGCTACTCTTGAAAAGTTAATGCCGCGAATAGAAGGGGAGGGAGAATTTGGCCAGGCCAGGTGGAAGCTAGTGTACTCACCTCAGATACCAAGTTCAGTTTCTGCTGATCCTGCTGCAGATCCTTTCAGGTTACTTGCCAGTAATTTATCATTCGGTACAGATGTTGAAGTCCAGCTTGGGAAACGTCTTCAGGTAATAATAGAATTAAGTTATGTTTCAAAGCTTTGCTTCTTCCCAAGATCTGGGTCCAAAAACTTATCAGCTGTTTTTGTTGCAGGCTAGAATCTTGAGGCAAATGAAGGAGTCAGAGATGGCAACACAGTGGACCTTGAGCTATCAACTTACAAGTCGTTTGCATTTGCGCCTACAGTCCGCCCCATCCAAGTGCATTTTTTTCGAATACTATGCTCCATTCTAAGATTGACAATGCTATCTGCTAGAAATCTTCCTATTACTTAAAAAATGTAGAAGTAAATCCATTCAATATTGTTTACTAACAACATTCAATACTTTCTTTTAGTAATTAGGAGAATTAGTAAAAGAAACAAGTGGGAGGATCTAGCATTATTGTTTTAGGCAAATGCAGCTTAAATACGTACATTCCATACTAAACTTACCTCACATATTGGTTTGAAGGAAAGGGGAATCTTCAGGGTACTCTTCTATGTGTAAAATATTATTTTTCTCAAATTGAGTAGGTGCTCATATTTGTATAGAAATCAATATCAATGACAGAAACTTTAGCACGATTAGATAGGATGAAGATAAAGTTTAGCTGTGTAAGAGAGGTGTATCTTTCAGCCTCACCAGCCTCGTGTAGTACAAATATAAAATGTCTCATGTCTTCATATTAATGTGATGTTGGAATTTTATGACTAAATAGTAAGAAAAATAATTCTTCCAACATCATTATTTAATTTAGAAAAAATAAAACTCTTATCACTAAATGGACATACATTACAAATGTACTACTATAAACTTATTCCTGAGTGAGAATCTGAATTACTGAGATAACCCAATCAATATGTGATGCCACAATTTTCCTTCTTCGAAGCACATTAACACTGTTTGGAGACAGTTTACCAGAGATCAAAATAAAGTTTTTCTTTGTTAGAAAGAAATAACATTGTGTGGAATTGACAAATATCTCTTCATCCTTATAAAAAAAAGTACTAAAAACAAAGATGACCAAGCGTTATTGGTATAATGAGCAATCAAGCAGCATCATATGAATAGAGGTACTTTTTCATTTTAAATATACATCCTTTTCATTTTTAATTAACAAAATAAGAAAAGAAAGAAGTTTTAATTCTTTTTCTCTCTATTCAAACAAAAATAAAATTATCTCATTTTCTTCTCTCTATTCTCTTCCTTTCCATTGCCAAACGAAGAGTAAATGTTTACATAAATTTTACCCAGAAAAATATTACATGAATACATTATAACAAAAAATGAGTTTTCACCAAAATCTCCAAGGATCTTTGTATGGAGGAACATAGTTTTCTGTTGGGCTGATAAGACGGAACGAGCTCACTGTTTTTTCCAGGTAAGGTCCCATCTGCACATATAATGTAACAGAGTTAAAGCCAGACCAAAAGATCATGAAAACGATTAGATCAACTGATTTTACATAGTGTGTTGTAAGTAATGAAAAACTATTTCTTTTTTATGTCTAATTTAAACATATCAATTATCATTTCTGGTTTCTGAAACAGTAAACATAAAAGTTCACTTTGCTACTAATTTTCAGGTTCTTCAACCCCCTTGATGAATGATTTTCCTCTTTTATGCATTTCTAAAATTCATAAAAAGAACCACTATGACATGCCCTCAGTCAACTTAAACAGCCAGACATGTTTGATCATTGGCATTTGGCGGAGGATGTGTTAGATATTTAGAATTCCTTTCACTATCTATATGTTATAGCATATTTGAATCAATTTATCTTTCCTCATAATCAATTCTGGAACTGAAAAGCTGCTCACAGAAGCTTCTCCCCATAATTGATTTTGTCTTTAGAATCAATTATATAAGGATTTCCAAACATACAGTTAACGCAGATTTTACTGGTTCATATATAATCATTTAAATAAGCACACATGCAGACACCATGAGAGAGAGAGAGAGAGTACTGTTTTCCACTGTGGGCTGAGGGCTGAAACACTGACAGAGTACAAATAACCTGCAATCAAGCGTTTAGTAATAGCAGATGAGAATTTCTAAAACAAGACACCAAAAAGAAATAACTTGAAAATCTCTGAAGTAGCATGCAGGAAATCATGATGTGCGAATTAGGACATAGATGACCTCTAAAAAATATAAACATTCTTTCTTTTCTTTGGATTTTTCCTTTTATGCCTGAAACAAATCATGTCACTCATTGAATGAAAGAAGGAAAAACAATCATTTCCAACAGGAGCTTTCAGGCAATTTGTATGAATATGCTGAGGACAATCATATCAGAAGTGCAAAGGTAGAGATAATCTATATATGAAAGTTTGGAATGCAGAAGTAGTATAAAGAAGAGGACATACCATCTCTTTCAGCTGTTGAAGCAAGATAATGCCTGAAAATGTTCGGTTCTCCGGCCTGTACAATTGCGAGTTATAAATCAAGACTAACCATCACGTCACACATACATCACATACATCACATCTTTCTATAAAAGAAAATGGACCAGAAGGAAATACTTACGAGATTTGTAGGTGATTTGCGAACAAGGTATTCATAATACCAGTAAGGCTCTCCATCAATCTGTGAGGAGACTCTCAGACAAGTTTAGCTATGCGTAAATTTGAACTTAAACATGTAAATGTAGTAAAAAAAATCTCTGGAATATTTATTATTCATTATCTTCAAAGAAATAAAGATTACTCATGAAGCTTACTTCACCAGTATGTGTATCAAGAACTGAACTCTCACTTAGGCGCTGACTTGACGTAACTCGCTGCAAAATGTTGTAATAGATTTGAAAGGATGTCAATAAAGATCCCTATTGAGTGACGAATGATGACTAAATATCTAAATTTCAATTAATACTTGGAGCAACATTAACGATTACAATATGAACAGCATGAGTACAAAAATCCATGAGTAATAGAGGAGTGATCAGTTACCAGTGTAGATTTGTCAGCTAAAACTGAATCAGCAACATCTTTTGCAGTCCATTTCTTCTTGTCGTTCAATTTTACAAGGCCCGGATTTGGAGGACCTATCTGAATTGAGTACAAAAAACTGATACAGTATTGAATGGGTAAACGAGGCTTCAAGTAACAAGTTTGAGGTTGGAAAAATACCGTGACAGAAATGAGGACATTATCAATGATATCAACACGCTCGGACACAATGCGCAACCGTGCATTAGCTGTATGAAATTTACAGAGCAATTTTAATCCAGAAAAGGAAAACTACAAAAGCAACCATCTGGAGTCATTTTGCATAAAGATCTCGTTTGGATACAGACCAAAGAACACTTATTGGAGCTTATCTAGTGCTTTCTCTAGTAGATTAGCTCTGATAAGTGCTATTTACTGTATATCCAAACAGGCTCAAAATTTGTATTGGCAGGTCACAACTTCCTATCCTTCAGAGATTTTAATGTTCAACGAAAAAGCTGATATGTATTAAACTAAAATGGAGTGATAACAATTTCCAGATGAGAATAGCCTCAATTCTAAAATTCTTTGATGAAATCGAATTTTGCCTTGCTAAGGAAAACAATAAAACTTACGAGAAAGTGGTGCAGCTGATGAATATCGTTCTGGCTTTCGCGATTCTACCCTTTAAGTACATGGAAAAGGTTAGCTTCCTACAATAATGAAGGAAAAATTCCAAGTAGCAAATATAGTGGTAAACCAATTTTAGTTCTGTTAGCACTGAATGTTAGTCCCATTGATACAAGAGGCTCATTGGATATGTTACTGATATTGTTGAATGGGATTTCACTCATCTAAAGTGAGAGAGTCACTTTAGAAGGTAATTTATCACAACCATTAATAGTGTTACCTACATTGAAAAGTCAATAAAGCAACTCAATCAATGACCGTGATGACTTACTTTACATTCTAAAGTGAGTCTCTCACTTTAGAGGAGTCGGACGCGATTGTATGCATCAAAAACATTTCATAAACAGATTTCCCAAGTCATTACGAATCTATTATAATATAGGAATTGTGAAGCGCGGAGTGTAACGCTGACACATCAGCACCACATAATACAGATTTTGCCACATCAAAAATAATCCAACGTGGACACCTCCAAATTCTTCCAATTCCTTGGACACATCTCCTCTTTGGTTTCTTCTTGTTCGTATCACACCCTACACCTTTTCTTTTCCCTTTACCCCTTTCTATGCAATCGACGAGTTCCTCTGATTCAAAGCTACACTGAAAGTCATGACCCCTCCCAGATCTGCAAGCCACCCTCAACCGGATCCTAAAATCCCTCGACGTCTGCAATGTCGCCGCCCTTGGACTCGACTCCCTAAGGAACCTCCATCGGTTCACCAACATCTTCGTCGCCCTTTGTCAACTAATGCAGTAAGCTCATCTTCAAACGAACGGCCAACGACTAAAATAGTTTTGAGTGAGTGGTTTTTCCCGTTCAAATAATTTGTTTTTGCCTTCCTTTTTTTATTTGTCTGACTTCCCTCTCAAAGAACTTTCTTTCTTCTGAAAATTCTCTTCTAACTATATGAGCATTTTTTCAATTTTTACTATCTATTATATAGGTGAATCAAATTGACAGTTTAATTGATAGCGTTGAAGTTGTGGAGATGAATAAGACAACTCGCACAGGGGAGTCATGGCTAGCCACCAAAGGTTTTCAACATTATTGGTTGCCCCCTCAGGCTCAGCTCCCATTTTGTTTCATTTTCTAAGAGTGTATTTTTCTATGTTTGTGCTCACTAATGTGTTTCATATTATACTTGATACATTCATTTCTCCACAGTTTTGAAAAGGGTCTCTTGATTGAGAAGAAATATAGAGGTTGAAATGGCGCGCATGAAAATGGTTGTGAACAAAGGCTGAAGGATCACGCGCTTACCACTACGCCAAAACCAATTGGTGTTAGTGAGGGCGCAACGTTATTTCCTTATAGCGTAGCAGACAGCGCCCCGTTTCGAACGCTACCTAGCAGGCAGGATGCTGGCCCACCTGGACCCAACAAAGGCCATATACAAGATACCCATATATTAGAGATGCTTTGATGCCTCGGTGAGTTTTTATGTGACTTTGTATCTTGTGCTTATTGTTTGTTTGAAACTTTTTGAATCAATTGTGAGATTATTGTGTCTATCTACTAAAGTGGGAACCAACAGAATGCAACTCTGTGCCTAGAACAACTCCAGCCCTCAAATACTGCTTGAGAATTCCTTCAACTTCACTCTTGGCACACTTGGGAAGACAACCCCATATAAAACCAGGAGATTTGGATTTTCCAAATAAAACATGGGTGACATTAGCATTGAAATACTTTCCATGTCCTCTACTCTTAAACCAGAAAAGTTTATGAAAGTATTAACCATGAGCTTTTACTCATTGTCTAATAAATCCAAAGAATAGAACAAGACAAAAGTTGGAGGAGTGCTCTAAAAATAACATACACTTGATATCTATCGTCTAAGTCAATCAGATGCAAGAGGAATCACATATGGATTAGTATCTATAGGATAACTGTATAAACTCATTGGGAACATCATACACTTTCAAAATTTTGTTTTGTTGTAATGTTTGAGAAGGAGCTAGAAAAGCAAGGCTGAGATAGTCAAGGCAGTAGATGGAATAAAAATATTGGGTCAGTTTGTGTGGAGTGATGAGAGGAAGTTAGTAGAAAATATTTTTAGACTTGGGACCTTTTGGATTTTCTTATATGTACTTTTTAGATTTTCCTATTAGGCTCTGGTCCTTGCATTTTCCAAGTGCTACCTACATGTTGTTAGATAACCTCCAACTGACATTTGGTAATACTAGGGAAAGAGAAATATTGGTGTGGTGACTTGGTTGACAGATAGCCCAAATGGAAACATTAACTTTTCATTTTTCTTGCAGCTGTATAACATGATTAAGTAAGCAGCTGGTACGATATCCAGTATGCAAGTGTGAGAGACACCATTTTAAGTTTTCAGTCTTTCAAAATTGTGTTTTGGTTGGTGATGTTTGAGAAGAAGCTAAGAATGCCAGGCTGAGATAGTTAAGGTAGTATATGGAATAAGAAGACTGAGACAATTTGTTTGGAGTGATGAGGAAGTGACCACAAAATACATATAGAGTGAGACCTTCTAGATTTTCTTATATTTACTTTTAAGATTTTCCTATTAGGCACTGCTCCTTGCACTTTCTTTCATACAAGTGCTCCCTGCATGTTGTTAAATAACCTCCAAGTGAGATTTGGTAATACTAGGGAAAAAGATTGGTGTGGTGCCTTAGATGACATATAGCTCAAATGGAAACCATAGCATTTCATTTTACTTGCAGTTGTATAACATGAATTAGCATACATGTGGTGCAAAATACAATCTGCAAGTGTGAGGGACACCATGATTTAGCAAGCAACTGGTAAAAAATCCAATCTGCAAGTATGTGAGACACCATTTTCCAAAATATTGTTTTGATTGGTGATGATTGAGAAGGAACTAGATATGTAAGGCTGGGAAGGTCAACTCAAGGTAAATGGAATGAGAAAAAGATTGGGGCTGTTTATCTGGATTGATAAGAACGAAAGCAGATAATATTTATAGAGTAATTAAAGGTTAAGGGATACCGACATACTGTGGAAGGTTTATTGTAGTAGCATTTAGTTATCTACATTCTACACCTATGTCGTTAATTTAGATAGGAATCCAAAAGTTTTGAAAACCTAATCTATTTTTTCGTGCAGAGCTATGATGCTGATTTTGACGCAGAAATAATGGAAACAAGAGTTTGAGTGGGCCCTTGAGTCGAGAACTTTTAGGCACAACAAAACAACAGATTTTGGTTATGGAAAAGGTTATCAGATCAGAGGTTATCGGTGCGTTTAACTTTCTTCTGCAATCCACGTTAAATGCACTACCAAGGATCCCTCATACTAGACTTGTGATTCTGTGAATCAGTTCTTGCGACTAAGGGTCCAGAATGAAGAATCAATTGAGCTTATTTTAGAACCACTCAACAACACCATTATCAGTGCTAGAGAAGATGTTATATTCATGTTTGGGATTCTGAGATGGGAAAACTTCTTAGAGCCTGATAAGGAATTTGGGTAACCAGAACAATGACTCTTATGAGGACATTTGTGTTTGTGTATTGCAAATTTGTTAAGCTTTCATATTTATAGTGTAAAGTAAATAATTGGTGGTGAATTTCATTCTTCTTTATTTGGGTTATGTCTTCATCCAACATGAATTTGGCCTTTATTTCTAGGACGATGGTTAAAAATTTATCCAATGCTATATCTTATTTAGTTGTACAAATTTATTCCCAATAAACTACTAACTCTACTTTTGCATTTAGGTGTTGGTCACTATTGAAATGAATTCTAAATTGTTCATTCTTATTTTTAGAGCACCATATAGTTCATACTTGACGGAGATAATCATCTATCTATTTCAATTTTACATTAACTGCATAATTAATATAATTTTACCACCGCGCAACGCGCGGGTTGTAGTCTAGTAGTACTTAAGCCAAATGACTCGAGATATGGAACCTTAGCTATTAGATGAAGAAATAAATAAAATGTAAGTAATTGACATACCATTTGAACACAAATTTCTTAGAAGGAACCTCAAGAGGGTACATATAAGAATAGGCATTTGTTTCATCTACAAATGTAGCCATGTTAGGCTCTTCTTCAGCAAGAGTCACTGCAAGACAGAATAAGAGTTTTAGAAATTACAGTGATAAAGCAAATGTTAAAGCACATAGCTGTCTTTTCTCAACAAACACCAAAATTACCCGGAGACTGCAAGAGACCAGAAGTCAGAGAAACAGAAGTAAGAGCTGAAACCATCAAATCCCTTCTCAAAATCCAATTTTGCGAAGTGGGTTTTTTAGAAGAGCTTGAAAAGTTTGAGTTTTCCTCTGATGATGAGCATTTGTTTTGGTTAAGGATTGCCCTGGTGTTGTTTCTGAAGAACATAGGTAAATGGTTTCAGAGAAAACAGTAACAACAATGATAGAAGAAGAACAAAAAGAGGAAACTTAAGAAGAAAAAGAACACAAAATATGTTAAAATCAAAGTGGGTGGTGTGTACCTGAAGATAAGGTTGTTGTTAGGATTGGGGAAGAAGGAAGAGAATGAAGGAGTGAGAGAGTGTGAAACTGAAACCATTGGCATGGTTGGTTAGTTAGTAGCTGAAAATCACAACACAGTTGTTGTTGTTTCTACAATACATGCATTACAGACATCACTGGGAACTTCCATCACACTGCAACAACATTATCTCACTTTCTAACATCTATCTTCTGAGATGCCAATCACCTTTTCTCAGAGCTGGTAGAATTTTTTTGGTAATTTTGTAATATTTATTTTGTCATAAAATAACTGTTCTTGTATTTATAGTTTCTTTTTACATTTTTTCTCTAAAAAGTCAATTACAAAATAATCAGGGGTGTTTTAATTTTAATAGAAAAATGTATGCACTATAGAGGACTGGAATTTTTCCTCTCTAATTTGTGGGATACAATGAAAATATAATGGATTTTTTCTCTATAGTTAATTATATATATGATTTTACTAAATCATATTTAATTAATTACTGTATATTATTTCAAATTAACTTAGTAGCAAAAAAAACTTAAAAACTAACGTGGTGAAACACCAATGTTTTTTTTTTTTTTTTGTTATTAACTAAGTATTCACATATCATATCTGGTAACCATGAGACTAACGAATATTTGAATAAGTTTTTTTATGTACAAAAGAATATTACTAAGTGTCATCTAATTAATTATTTTTGAAACTTTTTTTTCTCAAAATGTGGTCGAGAATGAACATTTTAACTAGTTTCAATATCTAACATTTAACTTTTTTTTATTAATTTTGTTATTTCCATACTTTTTTTATAGCCCATAAGAATTATATTGAATAGAAGTACATGGGGTACTTCAACCCACAAAGATAAAGAAAAAGAAGGAAGAGACAAGCTAAGAACTAACATGTACAAAAACAAAGATCCTAAATATGACGAAGTTACCCCACCTAATGCTTCCTTGAAAATAGACTTATCAAAACAAGATTCATTAAAACCTTACTAGAATAAAATCCCCTTGGGAAAACCTAGCAAGGAAAAAGAGTACCAATTTTAAAAAGTCAAGAGGGTATTTTCAAGGAAACTTACAAAGAATTCTAATACCTTAAACAAGATTGAACCATATCTTAAACTTGGTTCGGTCTAGTCCGTTTTGGTTTTGTTCAGATTGATTTGGTCTTGTCTAATTCAATTTGGTATGGTTGGATATGGTCTAATTCAGATCGGATGAGTTTGTTTCAATTCACCCTGGTCTAGTCTGATTTCGAGCTGACATGGTTCAATCTTGTTTGATTCAATTTAGTGTAATGCGGCCTGGTTTGGTCTAGAGTGTGTGTTTTGACTTGCCTACATGTGTGAAGAGAGAAAATAGAAGAGTATGCACATTGTGTAAAAAAGTCACCTCCTCAAATGATCTTTTGATTAGGGAATCAACTAGGTTGGTTATTTAGTTGATTTTCACCGGCTAAGTCCATATGAATTTATTTTTTGATACATCGAAAAATTACATAAAGAAAGCAAAACAACTAAGGAACGGACAGAGAATCCTTCAACAGAAGGTACTCCACATCATGATCCGGATGATCCATAACCCAAAGCCCATTTGAGTCGCTAAAAGCGCCACGCTTGGCCAGAAGATCAGCTACTGAGTTGTTGTCCCTGTGCACACAAGAGAGCTTAACGTCCCAAGCTTGCTGCATAATACCAACAATCTGAGAGAGCACCGAAAATTCTGCATGAAGTTGCACCGTAGAGACATCCTCCAAGACTGAAGCCAAGTCCGCACAATCAATGTCACAAAGAACTTTACGGAAACCTTTATCTCAAGCCAGTCGGAGCACGTTAAACAACGCCAAGGCTTCCGCCTGAAAGCACTTCCCTCTGCCCCTCCTGAACAACAACCCGCGATCCAGTGGCCATGGTGATCTCTGATTACGCCACCTCCACCATGCCGATGCTCCATGGGTCTGTAACTACCATCCGAGTTACATTTAACAGTGCCTTGTGGGGGTGGAATCCACACATTGCTAAGCAACAGATCGAGCAAACCCGAAAAACAAACCTAGTCATCATGATCATATGAATTTATTTGAAACAACACAAACAAATAACGGTGCCCACTAGGGTGGACCCCTTTTTTTTGGTCCACCGGTGGACCACGATTAATCACCGTTAGATCTGAAAATATTAGAATATTCTATAATTGAATGGTTAGGATTAGTTGAATAATAAAGGGGTAAAAAGATAATTTGACAACCTACAGCTCCTCCTCTTACAGGCTCTTCTCCCAGCTCATGTGCGGCGTTTCTTGCCACATCCTGATCCGAAAAATGATGTTCGTGGAAAAAACTATGCTAAGCAGTGTTAGGAACAAAAGGGGGTGGGGGTGGGGATGCATTCCTCTTCAGGCCAGTGTTCAGTCAATTAAGGTATGTGCATCTTTGTTAATATCTATGCCCCAAGTATTGGTGCTTAGAGGAGAAGGCTTCGGGATGAATCAGAGCTTGATCTAGTTGGATTGCCTTTCAACTTGTGGGTGGTTCTGCAATCATCTTTGTTTTCTTGTGTGGATTTTTTCAGAAATGCTGGTGGCTTAAATTACAATGTAAATTTTGCAGGTTTCCTTTTTCTCCAGCACTCTCTGCCTTCCCACCTTCACCTCCATACCCTCTTTGCAACACTTCCTATTACAAAACCCAGAAATAGAAACCAAAGAAGAAAAATAGAATCTTTTAAGTTGAAAAACAAAGACAAAACAAAACTCAAAAACCCACCCAGAAACAACAAAAAAGAGAAGAAAGATTGAATCTTTTCTAATTGAAACCCACAAAAAATAGAGATAATGCATTACCAAGAAAGTTGAAACACATAAAACTCAGAAACAAGAATAAGAGTGAAGCTAGATTGAATCCTTTTTACTGAAACCAAGAAAAAATAGAGACATGGCAGGCATTGATCTGTGCTAACAAAGAGAAGAAGATTGAAGAAGAAAAAGAAACATAAGAGAAGATGGAAGATGGATCTATGCAAGCTTTTGATTTTTGATTTGTGGGCACTTTTGATTTTGATTTTTTTAAGAGAAGAAGGTGATGATTTTGATATTGACAGAGATAAGGATGGCAGAAAATTAAGAGGTGTACAAAAAAGCCGATGACTTCATCAATGTGTTTAAGAAGCAACTGATGTTGCAGTGGAGATGATCAGCGCAAATTGAAAGCAATAAGGAAGTTCCGATGAAGAAGGACGGTGAAAGTAAGGACAGGAAAGATGGAGGAAGAAGGAGAAAAGGGGTAAAGTCTCAATTAGCCTTGGTGCAAAGTCAAATATACCCATGGTGCACCGGTGAACCAAAAATAAAATGGTCCACCCTAGTGGGCACCACAAATAACTCTAGTAATAACAATGACTTAATTCATTCAAGAAAAAACAAGGACGTAGTCACAAGGAAAATGTTGAATTGCACAATATTCGAATAGTACGGCCCTCATGACATAACTTCTTTTATCCAGTCATTTTTTAAATAACAATATAAAATTTTAAAAGCCCATAAACTCAAATCAGAAGTAGAACAAATACTCAATTGTGCGAGTCGTGCACAACAACGTCATGCCATATAGCATCGTTGTAATTACAATAATGTAATATTTAGAATTAATGTGTATTAATATTTTCATTCTTTAGAATTGTCGCCCAACTATTTGAGTCGTTCTTCTTTGTATATTATAAAAAGTTACTAATAATATTCACTTTCTCAATCCCTTGTCAACGTTTCTTTTCTTTTATTATTAGTTGAAATTCCAACAAATTTGAGAGTAAAATGTATATAATTTAGCGGATTCAACATAAATTTCAACTAATAATAAAAAGATAAGTATTGGAAAAAAATTAAAACAACGGTTCCAATAGCTATGACATGTGCTCATATGGTGACCACTCACCTTAAACAAAGCCCTAAATAATATGGTAAACTCTTGAATTTTGTAACTCTTAAATTAGGTGGCGGTTAAATTAGTTTTCCAATAGGAAAAGAAAAGAAAATAAAAATAAAAATCGATGTAGGTGCTAAAATTCATTAACATATTGGCGTAAGACTAACACCAAAATAATATTAATCCCTTTCATGAAAATTAATATGTTAAAGTTTGTAATGTAGGAACCTGAAGAACCTTTAAAATGCTGCAATCCATTTTCCTCTTGTAACCAAAAGTTACAAAAACGCTGCAATCCAATTCATCAACTTCCATATTTCTGAATTTTTTGACAATTGATTTTAGCATTATCGTTTGTTCCATTAGCACTTCATCCTAAATGTACCCTCTGAGAAAGTTATTGACTTTGCAGGAAGAATAGTTGATTTCAAAATCTGGGTGTCCATGAAAAGAGCCTAAATTTTGAAATTTTGGCATTTTAGGATCCAACATTAATTGTAACATTTGCAAGATTTAGATCATTTTTCAATAAAAACATAAGAAAACATGGGTGTGGATTACTACCATACATTGAATGTGGAAAGAAATGCAACAGAGGATGATCTAAAGAAAGCATATAGAAAGTTGGCCATGAAATGGCACCCTGACAAGAACCCCACCAACAAAAAAGAAGCTGAAGCCAATTTCAAGCAGATTTCTGAGGCCTATGATGTAAGAAATCAATCCTTTGTTTCTTTCTCTTTTCAATTTTGCATTGCATTTTCTTTATACAGGAATATGTGTTTATCAATGATAATTATTCTCTTGTTCTGTGTCATGCATGCTAGATTTGATGCAATTTTCTTCTAATCATAGGTGTCTACAATTTTAATAGCATATTATTAACTGGGCAAATTTAAGATTTAAAGGGTTTGGCTTTGGAGAAATTTTGAGAAAAATTTGTCAATTCAGGTATTGAGTGATCCTCAGAAGAGGGCAATTTATGATCAGCATGGAGAGGAAGGGTTGAAAGATAGGCCACCACCTGGGCATGAAAATACAAATGGATTTAATCCCAGAAATGCAGAAGACATTTTTGCAGAATTCTTTGGAAGTAGTCCTTTTGGATTTGGATCATCAGGACCAGGGAGGTCCAAGAGATTCCCTTCTGATGGAGGGGGGGCATTTAGTGGATTCAATGGAAGTGACAACATTTTTAGAACATATAGTGAAAGGGGGAACATGCCAAAGAAGCCACCACCCGTAGAGACCAAATTGCCTTGCAGGTTGGAGGAGTTGTATTCTGGATCCACAAGGAAAATGAAGATCTCAAGGACTGTAATGGATGCCAAAGGGTAGGTATAATTTAATCATCTTGACCTATGTAGCATTTTGGATTTATTTCTCCATATTCAATTTTGAAACTTTGAAGCCATTGTTTGTGCATGTTTAGATACACAACAAAAAATCATGGTGAGCCAAAATCACAGTGGGTAGAATTCTCTTAACTTTTAGGGTTGTCCACTGTGATTTTTGTTTCACCGTATTTTTCAATATGTCTATAATTATGTATTCAGAATTGAAACCCATAAGCTGCTGCCAGTGTGACATGCTTCTATTATTTCATTAGAATCAATTCTGAAACCCTAAAGTTACAGATGAAAGTTTCTCTTGAGAATCGATTCTGCATTCAAACTTATAACATGCTTTGATTAACTTATATTTATTCAGAACCAATTCTGGGAGTTTCTTGCCATAATTGATCTGGCTTCTGAATCAATTGTAGAAGGCCAAACATGCACTTAATTATAGAAGGGTTCCCAAACAAATAAAAGTTTCTCACAACTATTGATTATGTCTTCAGAAGAATTTCCAAATATGCACTTGTTTCTTGACTTGCTTTGAGGACACAAGCATGGCCTTGTGCAATGGTAATATCACTAATTGCTTCATTGTCAATTCTTCTAATGTGACTTTGCAAAAATTGCAGAAGATCGATTCCAGAAACAGAGATATTAACCATTGAAGTGAAGCCAGGTTGGAAGAAAGGGACCAAGATTACATTCCCAGACAAAGGGAATCAGCAAGCAAATCAACTGCCAGCAGACCTTGTGTTTGTGATTGATGAGAAGCCTCATGAGTTCTTCAAGAGAGATGGGAATGACCTCATTGTGAGCCAAAGGGTGTCACTAGCAGAAGCCATTGGAGGAACTGTACTAAATCTCACAACACTTGATAAACGAAGCTTGCGTGTGCCTGTGAATGAAATTGTTAGCCCTGGTTATGAGCTGGTTGTTGCAAATGAAGGAATGCCAATAACAAAGGAGCGTGGTTATAAGGGTGATTTGAGGATCATATTTGAGGTTAAGTTCCCTACAAGATTGACGCCAGAACAAAGAGCTGGACTAAAGAGAGCATTGGGAGGCTGAGGGTCATGTCTTCTTCATATCCATAGCTTTCACTTCTTTTTTGCCGTAACAAAGGTATCCTCCATCAGAGGCAATCAAGTTCGAATCGGGAACAATATTATTAGTAGCTTTAACTCCTTTGAACAATGGTTGAAGCCAAAGTGGATCCTATACTAATACCGTCAATTTCCAGTCCCTTTTCAGTGTCTCTTGTATTGGCCTTGCCTTGGAAATTACTATGTATTTTCTATCTTTTTCTTTTCTTTTATCTTTCTCAGTGGTTTATAATTCTTCCATACATATTTGTGGGGTGTAAGATGAGACCTTCTCATTGTTGTATACTTGTATATTTTGCTCAAACTTAAATAGTGAAATATAATATAGGCTGTAAATTGCACATAGCAGTCAGAAGAAAATGTTTCCTACATCTTATCTAAAGTTTTTACGGTTCTAACAGGGCAATTGTATTGATATTATTTTTCCAATCATTGTAAATATATGTTTGGTTACCAGTTTCATTTTCCATCCAGTGTGTTTATATGGTACTTTTTGTGAAGATAAAATGTTTCAGAATGTGTTATTTCCCGTTTTTGTACTTTTTGATCGGTAACCAAACGAGTGGTTCTTTATCTTACCTCAAGTGGTATGATTCTCATACCTCCTCAGTTGCACATTTTGACATCAAAATTATGCAAAATAAGACATCTAAAATGAGTAATTCAATTTAGAGTGAAAAATAAGATATCTTCATGATTGATGACACAAACATACATTAAATCAGCCAACGTCTAAAGCACCATGAAAAATTAATTGCTTGTCAACACACATTGAACAAATGGTTCGAATTCAAAAACTCCATTCTACGAAAAGCAACAAGCAAAACTGTATGTCTATCATGTTTATTCACCGAAAAACCTGTTCGTAAACTAAAACAGGAAATGAGAATAAAAGCCTACAAGGTATTGATGCTACAGAAACAGCTAGAAACTTTATCATAATTTTACATGGCTAAAAAGACAAACAGTTACAAAGAGAAAAAGAACTAAACTTGATACTAAAAGAAGCTAAAATCTCCTACTTCTAGAAACATGTTGAGACCAGCCAGTTCCTTGTGCAGGTGCTCCATATCCACCACTTGGTTGAGTGTTATCACCCTGGCTACGTGGAACCCATTGAGGGTTAAGATTACTCTGAACGTGGTTTACATTCATAGGTGCTTGTTGCAGATACTGTGCTGCCATAGGTGAACCAACAAATGGTTGATTCTGGGTGTGTGGTCTAAGATGAGAATTACGCATTGTCTGTTGTGGAGGAAACTGATTCAACGAGGATTGAGGCTGCCATTCAGGTATGTCATCATCATCATCATTCCAGGGTTGAATTGTACCTCCAAATTTATCCTGCCAGTTTACTGAAGATACATTTGCTTGGTTTTGCCCATATTTGAGCACAAGTTCCCTCATTTGTTCCGCGGGACGCGAAGGGGTTTTGCTAACCGAGTGAAACGGGACCATACCAGGTCCTAGAGGTTTCTGGACCAGGTGGGGTGGTGGGTTTGAGCTCCTGGAGAAATTAAACTCTGGGAGGTCATCCTCGACTCTGGTCGTTCCTGGCCCGAATCCAGGAGGAACATCATCATCATCGTCAACACCACCACCACCTGAAGGTCCATTCTCGGCTGCCTTAATGCCCTTCGAGGGCACTGCTTTGTGAGTGTTATTAGCATTCACATTTGTATCTTGCTGCCTCCTATTAAAGGATGATTGTCTTTTAGAGCTATGTTTGTGGGTGGGTGATATAGTCGATGTTAAATTAGTTTTTCTCCATACAACAACACCAATTAGACCATTATCAATAGAATTAACTGCCTCAATTTGTTCCTTTGGAAGAATCTTGCCCAGCATTTCAACTGTTTTCTTATGAGGTGGGCAAAAGTAAAGTTCAACTCCATTCACAGGCTCAGCAAATCCCACTCTCTCATCTGTAATGTACGACTCAGCTACCTACAAGCAAAAACATTTAATACATCAAAAACAATCTACGGCTAAAATCTAGAGATGAGAATCAAGCTAATAATCATTATTATTACCTCTTTGATGGTTGATTGCTCCTCAGGGGACGACCCTTTGGAAACAAAATGTAAAACCTGCAAGACAGAAAATTTGTGAATATGCAGAAGCCCAAAAGAAAGTAACATGAGAAGCATCAGAAACACAGATTTCCTTCAGTAATGGTAATCAAACAAGTTAATCACACTCATCTGTATTCAATATGATGCAAACTATTAATTTAACAGTCCCATTCATCTTATTGAAACTAACCTAAAATATTTTCAATCTGAATTTGCTGCAGTCAAAATATGTTGCAATCATGTAGTCAGAAAATCAGAGCCGGTGAATGTAGATTGGACAGTTTATAGAATAATCTCAACAGATCATTAATCAAAACATGCACTCAGAATCTGAGCCGTCCAATCTTCATTCCACGGCTACAGTGACAGCAGCAGTTTATTACAGCACCAAATCCAAATCCGAGAAATTTAGTAAATTTTCACTTATTCTTGTTCCTTCATCCCCATTTTTTTATTTTGCCAGTATCAAATATCACTTGAAACTTTTGTAGCATAAAGACGAGTGTCAAACAGATGAGAAATTAATTTATCGAGGTCCCCAAATATCGTAATTGTAATATATTTACCAAGAACAATTCAATTTCGTAATACATTTTAACAGTAAAAAACAGGTTCTCGAGCTGTTCCAATATTCAATGTCTACTCCCATAACAACATATTTTCAAAGGTTCATCCTGCCAACTACAAAAAATACCTCATCCTGCCAGCCTTACCTATGTGTTATATGTCATATAACCATCACCCATTCAAAAACCTCTGTTATATATCATCAATAAAGGAAAAGAGAACAGATTGTGTAACTCAAGATACTACACTAAAAGTATGTGGTGAAAAGAGAGAGTTGGCATCAAACTGCAACGTGTATATTTTTTTAATCATTGCTTGTTGTATGGATGGTGAAATAAACAGACAATATCTGAGTCTAGCACTACAAAAGGAAACTTGAGATACCATGATAGCACGAGTTCTTGACTGTGGAAGCTCTTGCAGAAACTTCTCAAATGGCTCGAGTCGAACCCTTCCCTTGATGTCAAGAAACCCAGGCCAGTCTTTTGTAGAGGTTTTCTCACCACTTCAAAAAGAATAGAGTAAAATCAGAAAAAAGCACTGAAGAAATATTAATCCTCTTCAAACAGTAAATATCAAAACTATCTTTTCTACAATAAAAATAAGAAAAAATAATGACAGATGGTTCTTAGGGTAGCAAAACGACTACACAGAACAGATCTCTCCAAGCAAAAAAGAGAGGAACAAGAAAAATTCATCCAATTCTAAAGACAATGTTGTTCACCTTTTTCTAAACACTAGTTTTGAACTGTTTGCATAGACACGAGTCATTAGAAAGCTCAAAGTAATGGCATATACTCTGAATTAACATGCCTAATTACCAGAGCAGCATTTAAAAAAAATTGACAGCAATAAAAATAATTTTCTAGAACTGAATGGTTATCAAATATAACTGAAACTAGCTTCTTAAGAGAAACTAAAGATAATCAAGTAATCACTGTATAGGAGTACTATCCCCACTCCTATAAGTCAGATTATGAATCTTGTGAAGAAACTAGACAAATGTGACTATCTGACCAGAACCATATTCACAAACAGCAATAATCATTTATATAATTACAATAAGAAAAAAAAACAACCAACCAACAGTCCAACACTCAACTTTACATGTTTATGTTTATGAGATGACACAGAGAAGTACATGAAGTAAAAAACCATGTTTATTATTGGTCTTTTACCTATTCACTACAAATGGTTTAAGAACTTCAGTTTAAGAATTTTTGCTTCAAATGTTAGGTGAAAAGGATATGCAACATTATTCAGCTCATGTCCTTCATTAAAACATATGGAAGATAAAAATATGGAGTAATGGAACAATCAAAACCATATCATTCCATGCACAAAAGTTCACAGCAAAGCAACAACTTATCATAAGATGCACTCAAACATTAGCATACTACCTTTTGAAGATGCTTATGACTGAATGAGTGGTAGAGATATTCAGTTGAAGCATTCCCTCCCAGAGGCATTCACCCTTAATGAGGACTGCAGTTTTTGAATATACATTATCATTACCAAATTTCTGTTCAGCATGCAACTGACTGGGTCTCACCACAGCATCGTTCGATGCAGACTTCATGTCATCAGTTGACCTCTCCTTGGCATGATCATCAGTTGGTTTCATGTCAGCTTGATTCTTACCATTAGACAAACTGTCCCCAGATTCCGCATTTACCTTTTTTTCCTCTTCAACATCCGAATTTACACGTGTGCTTTGAAACTTCTCAGACTTATCAGTGGTGACATCAGCTTTCTCACTTGGAGTTAAATCTGAAGATTTTGACTTAGAACCAACCCCAGAACCATCCTTGACTGAGATAGGGGTCACTTTTCCAGATTCTACAGGTAAATTTTCAAATGGTGGCTCTGTATCAAGGGATTCCATGAATTCATCAAGAGAGACAATTGGTGGAAGGAAGTCAGGGTCCTTTAGTGCATCATCGGTCATAAGCCCTTGCATTGGATCAGTCCCATCATTGGAAGAAAGCGTAATGGAAAATGAATTATCCTTCTGTAAATTGTTCTTCTCACCACCAGTGTTCACATCTCTTTTGATGATGTCAGCTCTGGAAGGAGAAGTGGCTTCAACAACCTTTTTAGTTGTTTGGCTTCGAACAGCCGAGGCAGTGCCACCTGAAACCTCTTCCACTGGAACATTGTCTTCGTGATCAACTTCCACTTGAAATTCACCTTTATGGGTTTTCTTGACCAAACGTCTAAAATCAACATCTGAATCAGGTAAAACCACCATTTTATCAAACTCCTCAGCCTTGGCTATCCGCCACTGAGAAAGCTCCTTTGAAGCAAGTTCCTCAGCAGTCATGGAACATAATTGTTCTGGGGGAATTTGACCGAACATAACCCTCTCTCTAAGTTCAGGATTATTCCGATCTTTCAAATTGAATAAAAGAGACCTCCCTTTCTCTTTGTACTTCTTATTCACACCTCCAAACAGTTTGAAGAGCTCTGCTTCTATCTGTGATGCTAAAAGTTCAGGTAATGGGGTTGCCTCCTTAGAAGCTCCACCTGTTTCATCAGGTTCAGATCTTAGCTCTATATTAGTTTGACCTTCCCTCTGATTTCCCAAGTCCACCTCTACCATATCAGATAATACCCAGGAAAGACCATTTCCCTGCAAAAGATCATCTTTCATAAAAAAACTGTCACTGAAAGGAACATCATCAGTAGTCAAAGTGTAACTAGACTGAAAGTCTGGCTTATCACAGTTAAGGACTTCCATAGAACTCAGTATATTTTCATTGTTTGACACACTTGTGGACCCCACTTCATAGTCCTTGCATTTTTCAGATAAATCTTCATGAGACGCTGTGTTCTTTCCTTGCTCTCCCATCTCATGGTCAACTGAAACAGTTGCAGAAAAGGAGGAATTAGCAGACTGAGAAATTTCCTGCCTTTGCTCTGAAGCAGTAACAACGGGTGCAGATGCTGACCCTGCACAATCAGAGCTGTCCTCTAATTTACCCTGAGCATTGCCATCACTGTTCGGTGTATTCTCGCTTGAGGCCAGAGGTTTTTCTTGTTGGGAAACCAAGGCCAGAGCAGCAGCTAGTGATTCTCTCATCTTGGACCTAACGCTTTCCGAGGATTCACTTTGAGCCCTGGGGGATTGTTTCAGTTGTGTATTCTGATTTTTCGAATTCGAGGACCGAGGTGTCCCAGCTTTACCGGAAGTAGAATCCATCATCTGTGTTTTTCTCTTACTAGACGCCCCAGAATGCTGCTGTGGCCTAGAACCATTCGACGGCGATTGCATCTGCGAAGAACCTCTATTCGATGCATTAGAACCTTGCTGCAACCAAGGTCTAGGCCCCATTTGCGCAACCCGCTTGTTAGACACCACAGAGCCACTTGGTGACAATTCCATCGGCGCCTTCCGCTTGGGAGTCGTTGCTGACAGTTGCTGTGCCCCCACTTGCACGGATTGCCTGCTAGGTAAATGAAGCTGATGCAATCCCCTATGACTAGCTTGTGCTTGTGCTTGTGCTTGTGCTTGTGCTTGTGCTTGTGCTTGGGCTTCTACCCGCCCACTCGATAACCCAGCATGATCATTCGAGGCACCCGGAGGCCGCGACATAGGATCAGTCGATACAGGACCACCCAAAATCCCCAATTCCATCTGCCTCCCCGACGAATCAACCTTGTTCAAAATTGGCTCCAACTGAGCCATGGGCATGCTAGGCATGGGCTGCGAAACAAGATTGTTGGACATTCCACACCAGTGGCAGCACTAACCATAAATAACATAAACAAACGCACCTGTAACAAACAACAAACAACAGTTCCCATCATCATCAACAGAAATTCAAATCACAAACAAAAACACATGTCGAATAGCAATCACTTCAAACCAATGAAATCGAATCAAATCACAGAAACTATATATTGATTAAATTAAAGCGAAATTGAATGCATCATCAACATCAACGAGTGTTGATTGTTCTAGTGATAACTACGAAGGGAAGTAGTAATTGATGGGATGAAATGGATCGGGAGGTACCTTGGCGGCGCGAAATTGGGTGGTGGCGGCGGCGAAGGAAGCAGAGCAGAGTGGTGAGAGTGGAAACCCTAAGAAGACGATGGTGGATGGAAGGAAGAAGAGAAAGACGATAACGAGCGAGAGAACGAGCAATAACAATTCACCCAATTTTAGCCGCTTCACACGTTCTTGATTCTTCGATCAACTTTATCCTAAAACGCACCGTTTTGCCTTTTTGAATTTTTAAAACAAAAATATTACCCTACTTTCTTATAGAGTTTTATATAATATTTTAATATGAATGATAAATGTTCAATTTGAATTATTTGGTGCCCTCATTGGCTGTGCTCATACCCTGGCTCGCTGAAACTAATATTGATGGTTAGGTGTGGCCTGGTTGTCAAGCGAGTTGTGGAGGGGTGGTTCGAGATAGTAGAGATTGGTGGATTGTGGGGTTCTACCGCCAGTTGGGCACCTCTAATCCGCTTTTAGTCAAGCTTTGGGGAATTAGAACGATGATGGAGCTTGTTTTTGCGAATGGCTAATCGAGAGTCATCATTTAATGTGCTTCGACTGCTATGTTGAAGGTTGTGACAGCTACTTGTGTCTTGGTGAATTTGTACTTGGAGCTGATGAGAGACAGCTATCAAGCCTTTTCCCCCAATTTGGAAGTGTGTTTTCAAGTTATCCCGAGAGAAGCTAATTCAGTGGTTGATTGCTAAGCTAAGAATACTCATGTGTTTAGTTTTGGTCTTCATGTTTTGGATTCCCCTACAGTAGATTGTCGTGGTATCTTGTTGCAAGACGTTTATGAGGCTCAGTCCCCCATGACAGTGCATGCGTTGTAGTATTTGGGTCTTGCTCCTCCGAAATGGAAAAAAAAATTGTAATGAAAATATTCTTAAAAATATGAAAATGAAATTCTTATTTTTTTAAAAATGTACTTTAATCCGTATGATTTAATGCGTATGATTTAGCATCATGGGATGAGTCTCTTGTGTGTACTTAAAAGTTTCCTCATTCATGAGTTATTTCTTTGTTGTGCTTAGGTTTATTGGAATAGTTGTCTTTTGCCTTCTAGGATCTCCCAAGTATAATTAAAAAATGTGTATGATTTTATAAAGTGTAATAAACAAGTCTATTCAAAAATAAATAATTATATGACTAATAAGAACGCGCTTCTGAAGATGAGAGCTCGAATCCATGATGGTTTTTCGTGGCGGGTAGGGGAGGGTAACATCTCCTTCTGGTTCGCCAATTGGACAGGTTTGGGCCCGCTTGGTTTACAAGTGTCGTATGTCCATATTTCTGACACTGCATTGACGGTGGCTCAGGTCTTTCGGGATGGAGAGTGTGGTCTTCGTCGCCTGGCTACCCCTCTGACCCAGGAACTTTCTCAAATTTTAAGTGATTTGTGTGTGCATACTAGTAGTTCCGAGGAGGACTTGATGGTGTGGACAAGCTCCTCTGATGGTGTGTTATGCGTGGCTGATTGTTACTCCTGGCTCTATACCCGCGTGTGTGAGCTTCCTGCAATTGTTCCTTGGGCTTGGGTGTGGAAGGTTTCTGTTCTGGAGAAAGTGAAAATCTTTGCTTGGCAGGCCTTGCACGACTCCCTTCCTGTAGCTACAGTGTTGGCCCACCGGGGTGTGCATTCCTCTAGCATTTGTCGTCTGTGTTCTTCGCCGCTGGAGTTGCAAATGCACGCCTTGCGCGACTTCCGTACAGTAGCTCCAGTCTGGAATAATCTTTCCATCTCTCTCTCGCAGGGGTTCTTCACGGCTGGGACGTTTAAGGGGTGGTTGTTCTCGGTTCCGCGTGATCAGGTGGCTTCGCTGCTTTTGCATGCTTGGTGTGTGTGGCGTCGGCGCTGTAAGTTTATTTTCGAGCATGCTCTTGAGCCTTGGCCTTTGGTGCTGCATCATGCTGCGGATATTTTGCGTGTGCTGCGGCGTGCCCCTCGTCTTGCCTCCTCCCCGAGCTGGGTCGTGTGGCGGCCTCCGCCGGATGGGTGGCTTGCTCTTAATGTTGATGGGTCATCGTTGGGGAACCCGGGGCGGGCTGGGGCTGGTGGTGTGGTGCGTGATGCGGCTGGGCGGTGGTGTGTTGGCTTTTCTACTTTTATTGGTTTCTCTGAGATCCTCAAAGCGGAGCTGCTTGCTATTCTTCTTGGGTTGCGTCTCTGTTGGACTCATGGCTTTCGGCATGTTGTGGTTTTCTCTGATTCCCAGTTAGCTCTTTCTTTGATTGAGCGAGGGTGTGGGCTTCCATGTGCATGCAGTTGTGGTGGGTATGATTCGTGACCTTCTCCGCCAGGATTGACAGGTGAAGTTTGATCATCTCTAACGGGAAGGGAATGCGGTGGCAGACTTGCTCGCGAAAGAGGGCGCGCGTGACTCTTGTAGGCTGAAGGTTTTGGAGGCTCCTCCCCAGGCCGCCATCCCCTTGTTGGCGGAGGACTACCGTGGCACCTTGTTCATGAAGCGTTAGCGTTTATAGTGTTTTTTTTGTGTTTTTAAGCTTGTATTACCAAAAAAATAAGATGTTCTTTTTTTTGACAGCAACTAATAAGATGTTGTTGTATCGGTAGTTAAGTAAAATTCTTATAAAGGTAGAGTCACAAAATTAAATCCTGTGAAAGTTATTTGTGTCCAAACAGTTACAATTTTCCAAACAATTTGACACATGTTAAAGACAAAAGTTTAGAAAATTATGGTTTATCCTTAAGTTGCTCAATGCGTGTATTTTTTTAGTAGGAAAACAATTGTAATTTTAATAATGATTCTTTTATTAACACATCAAAAATAAGCGAATAAATATAATCTATACAAACAAGTGCCTTTACAGTATGAGCATCATCATCATTATTCAAACCTTATCATTGCTACAAAATATTCTTCACAGATTAACATTTAGAACTCTCATTTCTATCATTCATTTTCTTTTCCTCTTTTTTTGTTTCCTTCCCCACCGAAGTTCTTCTTGAACTTTGTGAGATATGAGAATCAAGAACCTCTGCACAAGTATGATTTCCATTCACTTGCAATCTCAGCAACAGACAGCTACATAACAACGAGACTACAGAAGGCTATGCCACATATCAGCCAACTTTATGGAATGGAAGGAATGAACTCAGAATCAATCCATCCAAGGAGGAGAGAGGGCAGCACAGGAAAGACTTAACAAAACTATACAAAGAGTCTGTTTGGATACTGGCTTATTGGAGTTTATTGGAGCTTATCTGCTACAAAATGCATTAAATAAGCTCCAATAAATGCTCTTTGGTTTTCATCCAAACGGGTAGAAGGTGTATTAATATGAGGTAATGATGAGGCCAATCTCAATCCTCCCTATCACCCTATTGTTGGGTGGCATGTTCTCCAGAGACTGTTCCTGTTACATTCTCACCAATCTCACTCTTGCAAAGGGGACATGATGCATTTATCTTTAACCACTTGTCTACACAGTCTTTGTGGAAAAAATGAGAACAAGGCAATTCTCTCAGCTCATCATTATTTTCATACGTCGCCAAGCAGATGCAGCAAACCTGCAGAAAACCACAGAAAGTACAACAATACCACAGTCAAGTCCAGTAGACAAACTAAACATAAAAAGGAACGGAAATCATCACAAAAAAAGAAGAATCGAAGTCCTGGTCCAGGAAGAATGGCATACAATGATGTGAGATCTTTTAGAGACTAATTCTAGGGAAACTTGAAAATTAGGAATCTGATTCAACAAACTCTGCTTATGCTTTTGCATAGCCGATCCTAAGCCCAAATGAAGGAGGAAGGCTGTGTTAGGCTTTCAGGAGCCAACATAAAACTCGCGGATATGTTTAATATGGATAAGTGATCCATATAGCCAACGATCTAGTGGGATAATACTTTGGTTACGGTCACTGATTCAACAAACAGCTGAAATAGCAAGTAATCGGGGCTTCTAAATTTCCAATGATGATTGCTTGACTTCCAAAATGATAGGAGATATGATAGGAAAAACTAATGCTGAACAAAGAGATTGACACAGATAGGAAAGTAAAAGGGCCTCCCTATGTTGTTTCTATTTACATCAGTAATAACCCATGGACAACAAAACCAGCTCTGAATTCAGAATATCACATGATTACAGAAACTAAGCAGCGAATATAGATTTTTTTGCTCTGCATATATGAAAAGTTAATAATTTAGTGCTAACACCAAATGGATTGGGCATATATGACAAAAAAAAAATCTTAGGATTCTATTGTCACAGATAAAGGTTTCAAAGAGACCGTAGCTACCTAGAATCTTGAAGGAACAAAATAGATATCATAAGTTTTACTGAAGTATCTTGAATAATCAGTTTGTACTTACTGCATCTTCTTTAGAGACCATTCGTTCCTTTTCAGTTCCTTTAGCCACAATTCCACCTTCACTAACAGCTGAGTTGCTTTCATCCGTGGTTTTCTTTTTCTTCATTTTGAACTTGTAAGTTGGTAAAGCATTAATGGTTTCAGAGGTTGCACCATGGGTTTCTGTCAGAACCTCTCTAATCCCAAGGACGGAAACTAAACAAGGAAGACAGCAGCAGATTGTTGCACATAGAATGAATGGCATAGCATAACCGATACAGCTTAAAGTAAGAAACACTACACATAACCTGCAGAGCAAAAGGAAGCAGATATAATCTGGAGGCTCTGAAAATTCAGACGATTAAATGTAAGATCTGCTGAAAAGGCTATACCTGTACATGTTTGGAGCTTCACTAGCAGATGAATGTCCCCCAAAGATCCATACATTTCCAACAACAAACCATATTGCAAAAAAGCAATCTACCGAAATTTTGAAGTATTCCATAAGTAGCTTCAGCCTGCTAAGTGAAGGCCAGGGCTTAGGAACGTCATAAAGTACTTACAAATGGAGTTATAGCCATTCATGATTGAACATTACATTTCCAAAAAGAAGGAATCAACACAGAATTTCCAAAACAACCTTGATTATTTCCTTGATTCTTACAAAGTGGTAAATTCTTTAGGCTGTAATAGTATCATACCTTCTCAAATCTCAAGAATTATCATACAACAGATAAAAAATTCATCTTCCAAACTCATGAATGTATACTTTATACACGCAATGCAAGACTGCACCTGCAAGACCTCATTCTTATCGTATTTAACAGTACACTGAGTGATTGATTGTCATTACTCTATCATTTCTCATCTAAACTGAGACAATGATTTACCGAAGGATCAAGCTACGAGCTCAAAGTAATCTATGATTCTCATTGGCTGATTAGTTTGAAAGGGATCATCCCCAAGAAAAAGACATTGATTCAAGGCAAGAACACTTAAGCAATATATGTAAATTTTTGTCATGCAAAAGATCATGCGGAAGGAAAAATGGTCCTAATCAGAACCCTTCCAGACTCCAGTCCTCCACTTCATGCTAAAAGCTAAAACTTATGGACTAAAATGTCCAAATTCTGAATAGATAAAGGGCTCTCCAACCCATCTTCTACTATAGCAAAGAGGAAGACTAAACAAATATTAACCTCTATTGTGAACTCACAACTAGAGCTTTCATCCTTTTATTAGTGTTTGTTAGAGAGAGATCAACTTTTGGTGTTTCATAAAAATCAAGCATAGCCAAGCTTTGGGAAGGCTCTACCTTAAACTAGTACTAATAAAGTATGATTCTAAGACGTAGAAAACAGCAAACACAAAAACATCGAATTGAAGCATAACCAAATTAGCAACAACAATGGCAATTCACTACCTCGGATTCATCAGCCACGAAGCTAGGTTGCTTCTGTGGGATGCTGCAGCAGCAGCAGACCAATCCTCTTCTCCTCCATCTGTCCTTGAACTGGAAAGAAGTGTCCCTGAAGTATCATGAATCCTAGGAGAAGCTTGAGATGAATCCAGCTCCCTTACACAGTTATTATAACAATAGCGCCACAAAAGTAGAGGAAGGGTAGCAACACACCCTGAAGCATAACCCACAATCCAAGCAAACAACGGAGCACGCGTATGCTCATGCCTCGACAACGACAAAACAACAACAGAAGCAACAATCTGGCTGAGTGTCAAGGCAGCCTCAAGCGATACCCAAAGCCCTGAATTCAACGGACTCCTAATCGTCCTTTGTTCTCCATGCCTCACTCTCATCCTAGAATTGGACCCATTTGAAGGCCCAGAAGAAGAAACAACCAATCTAGAACCACCAAAATCATGGGCAACAGAGGAATCAGCAGCAGAAGTAGAAGCTTGAGAATTGGGGGTTATGTCAATCACATGGTGAGTTGGTCGCGCCATTAACAAAGGGTCAGTGTCGGAAGAAGAAGAAGAAGAACCTTCAGGACACAGTTGAGGTGAAAACAAAACATCCATCAACGTTTACAATTCCATTTTCTCTATCAAGTGAAGATTGAATTTGAAATTGAAAACCCCAGAAGCAGCAACCACCTGGGTTCTGCAAAAGAAGCAAAATTTCACTGCAATCTTGTTGTTACCCTTTGAAACTAAATTAGGGTTAAGAAATTCGAAAACCAGAAATTGCAAAATTGATTGGTGTAATTGATAGATTTTGGAATGGATGAATGAGAATTGAGGAGGATTAAGAGGGTGATTACCTGAGTATGAGGTGATTAATTAGGGAATGGAAGAGGATTATAGTTAATTAGGGTTTGCTTGTTCTTGTTGAACGAGAGAGAGTTGAGTTGAATTGAATTGATGGAAGGAACACGTTGACTGAATAATGAACATATAAAAACGACGGTGGCACTCAAAGAATCTAGAATGAAACGACAGGGAATAGAGGAAAACGGTGTCTGAAGGAAAGTGGGGCCCGGTTTCTGTGACGGAGAAGGCAAAGAGAGGAACTAATGAATGAATGGTGTTTGTTAGACTCAGTCACCCACCATTCATAAGCCCCTCAACACATAAATCTTCTTTCTTTTGGTGATAAGCTTTTACCAATTTTCTTTTTAATGATTAGATTTTTTTATTAAACTCCTGTGTTAATTGTAAGTCGGGTGGGACGAAGCTCTCTCTATTAAGTATTTAACGTAATTGTATTCATAGAGACTTAAACATAGGACTTCTGCTTAAGTTATAATAATTTTGTGTTAGTTAATCTACGCGCTTGTCGGTATGATAAGAAAAAATTTAAGTTTAATAATTATATATTTACATAAATGAATTTGGCATCGCACAATATTGTATGCACGGTAAAAAAACCACTAAGAATGTGTAAAGTTAAAAAATTGATACCGGAAATTAATTTTTAGAATAAACTAAATTCTGAAATGTATATCTTAAAAATACATTCCAAATTTTAGTTTTGAGAATGTATTTTCAAAACTTAGTTTATAGTAGTTGTTTTTTGTGGCAACACACATTGCAAACGGTTTGAAACCGCCAAAAAACTTGTATATTGATTGAATGTCGAACCGGACAATTCAAATATTAGGAGTGATATATTTATGATATAAAAATAAAAATATAATTAAAAATTAATTGTAAACTCTTTACATTGAGAGATTAATTTTTATGCACATAAAGCGTAAAAAATTTGGCACGGTCATTCAATCACAACCTTCTATTTTCTATTTTAAATATGATTAAATTCAAAATTAATTATGAATTAGCAAAATGAAGGGATGTGATTGAATGATTGTGTAAAAAAAATTTACACTATCAATGCATAAAATTAAGAGATTAATTTTTATGCACTGACGGTATAAAATTTTTTACACAGTTATTCAATCACATCCTTCCATTTCCTATTTTAAATATCATAAAATTCAAAATTAATTATGAGCTAACAAAATGAAGGGTTGTAATTGCATGATTGTGTAAAGCTTATTTACACTGTCAGTGTATATAAATTAATCTCTTACGATAATAATTAACATGTCATATAATTATTTGTTCCTTTTTTTGTTATTATATTTTGGTTGTTTTGTTTTTTTTAGCCATTCAATTTGACCACCAACTTCAAAAAGAAGCTTTGATTGGGCCCAAATTGTGTTGTATATTTTATAATAATATTTCAAAAAATTATTGTTATTAATTGTATTTATTATTTTTGCAAACATGTTATTCTTTAAATCCTTGGCCATCAGTTCATATGTTTAATAACTAGTTAAATAGAGTTTAATGTTACAAATGTTTTGTCATGTAACATTTTTATGATTAATTATATTGGTTGAATGTTATAGAATATTTTATAACAGAATTTTTTTTTTTTGATAATTTGGAGGGTCTGAGACCCATAACAGAATATTTTATAACAGAGGTTATGTACATTAAATTATGTGTTTAATGGTTGTCTGGCAACTTTACATATAAAAGGATGTAGCAGATGCTCGTTGAGGGTGGAGATGATGATACATTGTGTATTTGATTTTTGAGAGAATTATAGTTTTGTATTAAGTGTAAAACTAGAAAAAAAATCAATTCTTGGTTGATATTCCAGTGTATATTCTTCACAGTTATGGTTCCTAACCAATTGGTCAGAAGAGTTTGTTATATTCTGAGGACAGTGTCATGTGACTTGTGAAATACTTGGTTCGAGACCATTATAATTTTATTGTGTTCTTAGTGCAATATTTCCAACGAATTAAAGCGGGTCGTGCCGGTAGGTTGGGTTTGGAGCGTTTCAGCTCAACTTTGAGTTTCATCACCCAAACCCTTTTCTGTTAGCAGGCTTGCAGCTGCAACGGTTAAAGGTAGAAAATTATACTGAAAATGAAAGTAAGATTTATAACTCATAAGCTGGAACTATGTGTTAAGTGTTATATTACTATTGTACTTGCTGAGTTATTTTTCTAAATCATCTTACTTGATCCTACTTAATCTTCATACTTATTAAATTCAGAAGATATTTTTTTATGTCTAAAATATCAAATACATTTAATTTCACATTCAATATACTTTTTATATTTTAATAGCAATATTTGTTTGTTCTAAAAAAACAATATTTATTGAAATATTTGCCCGAGGAGTATAAGTTTTTTTGAAAGGGGGTCTGTATATAAGTTAATCCAAGCATGCAACTAACATGCACAGTGCGAATGCATGATTTTACAGCTATGAAACTAAGTCATATCCTTGGTTTTACATGATTATTACTTTCCCTCAATTTTTGCCCTTTTTTTTTATATGTTTTTTTTGAAAGGTCTAACATGCACCTAGTCACTCGTAGCTGATCTCCTGGCCAAGCGTGGCGCTTTTGGCGACTCTAATGGGCTGTGGGTGATGGATAACCCGGATCATGATGTAGAGTACCTTCTATTGAAGGATTCTCTGTCTGTTCCTTAATTGTTTTGTTTTCTTTCTGTAATTTTCCGATGCATAAAAAAAATAAAATTTATAAAATCCACTCATGTGTTTTTTCTCTACTCCTTCAATTATTAATATTATACTATCATGTGAGGCATAATGCCAATTAAAGATGTACAAATGCAATGTAGGAACTATGAAGCGCCATTATTTTAAATTTTGATTATTTTCTTAGCAAACATGGTAAAAAATAAGAAATTATGAGCTGTTTATTTCATAATAAAAAATTATGATTTTTAATTCTTGTGGGAAAAAAGTATTATTTTTAAAGATCTTAAAAAAGCATAAGTAGATTTGTGTTTGTTTACACTAATTAAAATTAGTTTGTTTATTTACTTTCTCATCTATCATAACAACTTTTTATGATAAACTAATTAAAATAGTTTTTTCAAATAATCTGATTCAACTTTTTTTAGATAATTATTTTTTTCAAAAGCTGAAACAAACCCTAAGAAGTTTTTCAAATATAAATTTTTAATTAAAAAGAATTTTTTTAAAGAAAAAACATTAAAAAATGCACTCATGTCAAGAAGTCCAATACCCCCTTATTTGTATACCCGTTCTCGCAATAAACAATGTTACATTCTCAATACAAAAAAAATTTCCCCTCTCTCAAATTTTCTTGCACGGTAGACGTTGCATGTCTCTCACCTGTCTGTGATTTGATTTTTCTTTTGTAAACATGGTATCACATTTTGCCTCTCGCCATAAATTCGCCTCACTTCTCGCCCAATTTTCGCCTTCAGTAATGCCACTATTGTGTCTTCTTCCACTCATGAAACCTTAAACTCCCAAATTTAGATTCATATTTCACCTAATGCAATGCGATAGAGTGTCTCCTTCCATTCATGAAACCCTAAGCTTTAAGATCTAATATCGAACTTAGCCTCACGCACCTCGCCTCAAATTTCGCCTCAAATTATATTCAAGAAACTAACTCCAGTATTCAAATTTTCCTTATGTAATGTGAGATTCCCAAGTTTCCTTCCCTGATTCAATTTATGTTGCCCCTGAAGACCAAACACCTAAATCACGAAATTTTTCGGAGCTTTATTCTTCACTGCGAGTTTAGGAGTTTCCTTTTACAATACGAGGTTTCAGAGTTTCCTTGCTTATTTCAATTTACCTTACTTCTCTTACAATGTAAATGATTTCTTCCACTGAACCCCTAATTTTCTTAATGTTGAGTCCCTAATTTTAGGATGCAAATTTAAAATCAAATATCATGTTTACTCTGTCCCCCCCCCCCCACCTCATTAAACTAAAATAGGCTAATATGATTGTATTTTTTGTTAATGTTGTTGTATTTGTTTGAATTTTACCTTACTAGAAGTTGTTGGGTGCTACCTCCTGTATGAAGATTTTATTTTTAGTGATTTATAGAGGTATATGTCTTTGCTCTATTTTTTTTTTTTTTTACTTAAAGATACTTAGTGGGTAATATAATATGAATATGTGAAATGGTAAATTTTCTTCCAAATTTCGAACATAGTATCTTACCAAACCTTATAGAAATTTCCAATGTAGCAACTAGGAAGTTCAATTATTTGATATTAAGATTATTTCTTCACAAACAAGGTAAGTAAAGAAGTTAAAATCATGCCTCATTGTACTTTTTTCTCTTGTTTATTATTTATGAGTTCCATGGATTATTCATGAAGAAACAACTCAAGCGGTTTTCATTGCCCAAAAGGCCAAAACCATAGCTTCGTGATTTGCATAATCACATTTCATGTTCTGTCATGATTTTGTGTTGTGTCTTTGAGAAGAAGATATAGATAACCCTCTTCTTTTCTTCTTACTATATTCAACCACAAGCCTCATTTCTCTTTTCTTATATTCCCAAGAAATTTCAGAAATGGCAAATTTTAAATGTTAATTATTCCCCACCCCCTTTTTTTGTTACATTTTCTCTTTTCCCTTTTAGCTTCCTCGTTTTGCAACCTTCAACCTTCTGGCTATTGAGAGTAGCTTCTCCTTTTGGGGTCCTATATGCTTTTGATGCTTTTGGCAGCCAAATGTTGTACCTTGTAAGTTGTAACATGCTTTTGATTTAGACTGTATAATAGCAACTTGCCTCTTCCTCATCATTGTAGGAAGGATCATGTAGTGGATCAAACTAGTTTCTGTATAAGATTATTATTTCCAGATTCTGTTGTATGTGCACTTACTCTATATATGATCCTTTGTTGCTTCTGCCCTTCCAGCTCTATACACAAGTGAGCATATTAATCAAGAAGGATTTGCAATTCAGGCATTGCAGATTAAGGTATTAGTTCATTAATTAATTAATTAAATCATCAGTGATTATTAATAAATCAAGATTGATTTTTACTTTTTAACCTTGTTTAAATGTGTAAGCCATCTCACAATTACCACGAGATTGCATTATTTAATTCATTGATTCTTTTTGGGATTTTTCTAACATTTAAGATTTTAAAGAAACATTGCATTAACATTTTCTATATTGTTTTGTTTCTATGTATATAGGGCTACTACCTCTTAACTTTCCTAATTTTGGACTTATGTAACCACTAATGCTCTAACACACTGCCTTTATAAGGAAGCACTTTATAGGGACGTAGAAAGCAATCCTTTTAATGCTAATTTAAATAGTTAAGGGTGTAAGATGGTTCTGAATATACTAAACAATCTCCCTTGTTGATGAGTAGGGGTGCTATGATAGTGCTATTAATATTCTCGAAAAAATTGTCTTCTGCAACTTGAATCTAATACATATGTTGTTGTTTCTAAATGTTGGTTAATTCTTTCAATCAGCTCTTGGTTTTCCTGATTCATTGTGTTCATCTCTGTATATATTGTGTTCTGACTAGGTAGAGATGAAGGAAGCAACATCATCAGATATGCATATAAATAACATCACGAGGTGAGAACTAGGTAGATATGTTGCAACAAAAATTGAAGAAACTTGTTTTGAGTTCTTGGTCAAGCTCCAAGAGATGTTGCAGAACGTGAAAGGGGTTGTTGTTACCCCTGAATTTTGTAAGTGCTCTCTTGAAACACTATAATGCTGAAGCTGACTGTTTTCGAATTGGAAACGGTGCGAATGAGTTTGATTTAGATTTCGGGAAACAGAACAACCTCTACATAACCAGACTTCCCATCGATGGGATGCCGGTGACGAGAATAATACTGGAAGATACTGCCCAATTCCTGGTAGAACATTTAGCTATGGAAAGAAATGATGCAGAAAATTTGCTCGAAGTTACATCTAAACCAAAGTCGAAAGGTGCAGTTGATCTAGAAAAATTGCGACCACACTTTCGAAGGCTCGATGTTAGTTCTAAAGTGGGTTCGGAGGTCCTTGCAAAGGCTTTTATATTTTACAATCTAGGAATTACTTTGTTTCCCACCCGGTCAACCACATTATCTGTCTCTTTTGGATTTTAAGGCGATCAACAACTATGCTTAGGGAGCAGCGATGTTGGCACATATCAAGAATGATAGGGTCGAAATAGTTAAAAAAGAAGAAAACTCAAGTCTTTGTTGTTTTAGTTTGGCTTTAACGGTAAGTTTTAAGATCTTTACATTGTCGTTTAATTTCTTATATGGTTGAAATAGTTAAAAAAAATTGTAAGAGATTAAAACCCATGAAAAGATTTTAAAACTTAAATGACAATGTAAAAATCTTAAAACTTACCGTTAAAGCCAAACTAAAACAACAAAGACTTGAGTTTTCTTCTTTTTTAATTATTTCAACCATATCATTATGTGTCAACACCACTGCTCCCCAAGCATAGTTGTTGATCGCCTTAAAATCTGTAGTTCTTTTGATTGGCTGCATTTTGCTCAAAACATGATGGGCAACCATATGTTCCAACATCTGGAGCAACATGGTGGAATTACATATGTTGCTTGTTCAGTCGTTAAAGTCAAGCTTGTTGTGAGGTTGCTAACTGTATGGTGATTCAGAAGTTTTTATCCTATGCTGTGCGTTTTATCTTCTGAAGGCGTGTTTGTTTTAATCTTGGCTGAAGTAACAAGATTAATATCGTGTGGACCAAGTCTATCTCAAATTCTGTTTTACTTGGTTCTGTTATTTTATTCTGGTAAGATTTGATTCCTTGAAGATTCTATCCAGAAGTGTGTTTAGTGGACTCTAGGACGTTCAGCCCATTGAAGATCCAAGCCCCAAGTGAACGTCTATATAAAGGAACTTGTAAACCCTAGCTGCACACGAATTCAGAGATTCAGATATTGATCTTAGGGTTTTTGTTTGTGAGTCCTCTTGTGAGTGTTGTACCAACTTAGTGCTTTAGTTCATCAAAGTACTGAGTTGAATTTGTTTAGTTGAGTTGTAATCTCATCAAACTGTTTTTGATAAACATGTCTTGATCACTGTGGCAGTGATTGTTAGGAGTTAGAGAAAGTTTTCTCATAGCTTAGAGGAGAAGGGCTAAGCTTGATTCACTTGTGTAATAGTGGTGAACATATAAGAGGCTCTATACTAAGGGGGAGTACTTAGGTATAGGAGGGACTTTTATGTGACCTGAGAACTATTATTTGATAGTGAATTGACTCCTGGATTGGTATCCTCCAGACGTAGGTGATGTTCACCGAACTGGGTTAACAACTCCTTGTGTTTTAACTGTTTGTTTATTTTTGATACTCTGATTGTGTTTTGTTGTGCTACACATTGTTGCAACATTGTGTATCACATCTGTCCTAGGTGAATACGAATTTCAAAATCCAAAAGAGGCAGATAATGTGGCTGATCGGTCCTTGACCGGGCAGGAAACAAAGTAATTTCTAGATTGTAAACTATAAAAACCTTTGCAAGGAACTCCGAACCCACTTTAGAACTAACATCGGGCCTCTGAAAGTGTGCTCGCAGCTTTTCTAGATCAACTACACCTTTCAACTTCGGTTTTGATGTAACTTCGAGCAAATTTTATGCATCATTTCTTTCCATAGCTAAATGTTCTACCAATAATTGTGCAGTATCTTCCGGTATTATTCCCGCCGCCGGCATCTCATCGATGGGAAGTCCGATTATGTAGACGATGTCCTCTAGCCTGAAATTTAAATCAAACTCATTCGCACCGTTTCCAATTCGAAAACAGTCAGCTTCAACATTATAGTTTTTCAAGAGAGCACTTACAAAATTCAGAGATAACAACAACCCTCTTTCACGTTCCACAACATCTCTTGGAGCTTGACCAAGAACCCAAAACAAGTTTCTTCAATTTTTGTTTCGACATCTTTACCTAGTTCTCACCTTGTGATGTTATTTATATGCATATATGATGATGTTTCCTCCTTCATATCTACCTAGTCAGAACACAATGAATACATAGATGAACACAATGAATTAGGAAAACCAAGAGTTGATTGAGAGAATTACACAACATTTAGAAACAACAACATATGTATCAGATTCAAGTTTGCAGGAGACAATTTTTTCCAGAATATTAGTAGCACTATGATAACACCCATACTCATCAACACAGGGGATTGTTTAGTATATTCAGAACCATCTTACACCCTTAACGAAAATTAGCTCGCTATCACGGAGCAATGTGTGTTTGAACCCCTCTGCTAGGGTTTCTGGGTCAGGCGATTCAAGGACGGCGGCGGTGAATCGGAAGGGTTCGACGGCTGCTCGCGACGAAGGCAACATGGATGGCGAGGCGGAAGGCGGAGAGCTGGACGATGAAGCAGATGGTGGATCGGGTGGAAGCCACGGTGGAAGGAGGAAGTGTTTTTCGGTGTTCATCGATGGAATCGAAGAGAAGATCGGTTATCTTCATCTCCGCGATATATGCTCGAAGTTTGGCGAGGTTATCAACCTCTTTGTCCATTGACAGAGAAAGGTTGGAAGAATTTTTCGATTTGGCTTCGTACGATATGGGTTTCGAGAACAGGTTAGGGTCTTGATGGGTTTAAGCTGGGGAATGTTTCTCTATCGGTTTCCATGGTCAGGTTCCCTCGGGTAGGCGGTTCAATTTCGTGCTATATTTGTTTGGGGTCTCAAACCGTTTCTGATCAGGGGAAGCGACTCTCTGCTTCTGTTCAACAATGGAAGGTTGGTAACTCTCACCCATCTCGTCTTTCCTGGCGAGATGTTGTCTTGGGGCGTAGGAAGGATAACAACTTGTCTTCTTTTTATGAGGATGAGATAAGGATGCACGATGGTGTTGGGTGTTCGTCTGAAGAGGTTTCGAGGGTTCCGGATAAGTTCCTCTTTCCAGAGATTTCAGGTTTGGGTTTCGGTTTGGCTGGTGATGCAAGAGAAGTAGAAGGGAGAGATGGCGACGTCAATGGTTGTCTGGTCCTGGGTTTGGCTCGGAAGGAGCGCTGGTCCAGAGATGGTTTAACTGCTGGTGAGGCGATGAGTGCGGAGGAAGTGCAGGGTGGTGTTAGCTCTGTTGCAACTTTTTTAGTTTTGCGTGGGTTTTGGGAGAATGGTCTGTCTTTCCTTCTCCACGGTCCCTCGGCTAGGAGTTGGAACTGAAACCTCTCTTCTGAACTTCTCTTTAACTTATTTGATGCTCCCTCTCTTCTGTCGGTGACTTGGGGCATAAGGAGTTCGTTTGTTCCGAGGACAATCCCTCTCTTGAATCTGTTTCCTGTGGTTTTGAGGTGTGGGTATGGGCTTTTGGAGCACACCAAATCTTTTGAATTGGTTACTCATGTTATGGTGCAGCTGCAGATGAAGCTTCTTCGCTTCAGGTTGGTGCGCTGGCTCTGCCAGTGTCTCCTCTTCCCTCAGCTTTGGATCCTTCTGTTGGGGGGGGGGGTGGAAGGCGCTAGTTCTGTGCTTGAGGATGGATTTTCCGTTGCAGAGCCAGTTCATCAACCTCGTCGGCGCGGGCGTCCTAAAAAGGCTCCCCTTCTTGCTTGAGAACCATTGCTCGACCCCCAACCTGTGAGGTGGTGCGAGATGACTTTGAGGTAGCTTGAGCCTCTTCGCCCTTGACGTTGCCGGCCTCTAATCCTGCTAGCGGTGGACCTTACTTCACGCGTTCGAAAAAGGCGTGACTTCTTGGCAAAGCCTTGGGGCTAGAGTTTGAGGGAAGCGACGTAAAGGCTATTCGAGGTTTGGAAAAGGTATACGAGGAACATTTCAAGACTTGATTTTTGTATGTACTTCTCAGGCTGGTTTTGTGTAATCTTAGGGTTTTCTTTTTGGCTCGTTCCCTTGGCGACTGGTTTGTTTGTTAGCCCGATGTTTGCCTTTGTTCCTAGATCCTGGTTAGGGGTTTTTCGGCTTATGGGTGTTTTCTTTTGTTCGTAGAGGTGCCTCGTTATTATTGAGGTTATCCTCGCTCCCTAAGGTTGTTGTCCTTGGGTTTTTTGTGGATATCAATATATAATCCTTTATCTTTAAAAAAATGATTTAAATTAGCATTAAAAAGATTGTTTTTTACGTCCCTTTGAAATGATTCCTTATAAAGGCACTGTGTTAGAGCATTAGTGGCTACATAAGTCCAAAATTAGGAAAGTTAAGAGGTAATAGCCCTATATGCATATAAACAAAACAACATAGAAACTGTTAATGCAATGTATTCTTTAAAATTTTAAATGTCAGAAAGATCCCAAAAGAATCAATGAATTAAATAATGCTAGGATTCTCAATGATTGGAGATATGATAGGAAAAACTAATGCTGAAAAAAGAGATTGACACAAGTAGGAAAATAAATGGGCCTCCCTATGTTGTTTCTAGTTACATTAGTAAGTAACCCATGGACAACAAAACCAGCTCTGAATTCAGAATATCACATGATTACAGAAAACTAAGCAGGAGAATATAGATTTTCGCTCCCCATTTATGAAATGTTAATAATATTAGTGCTAACACCAAATGGATTGGGCATATATGACAAAAAAAATCTTAGGATTCTATTGTCAGATAAAGGTTTCCAAGAGACCGTAGCTACAAGAATCTTGAAGGAACAAAATAGATATCATAAGTTTTACTGAAGTATCCTGAATAATCAGTTCGTACTTACTGCATCTTCTCTAGACAGTGGCGGAGCCAGGACTTTCGTGGAGTCTGGGCAACATTAGGCAGCGGCTTTATTTCGGATTCCGGCTGCACAACATTCACATTTTCAATATACTTGCTCTATCAACCAAAAACCTCCTCATCTCTGAAAATTAATGATCTAAAGTTAATATAATCCAAATAATGGAATTCTCACAGCAAGTAATAGACTCAAGCTCATCTCTCAACCAGAAGAAAAGCAACAGTAATGAAATTAGTCTATATACCCAGTGGCAAGTTCAAGCTGGCAGTTATACAATCAATTTTGCTGCCTAACCTCAATTTATAGACAGTGGAAAGCAGCAGTCAGTTAATCACAGTCACAGATAGTCAATTTGTCATACACAAACAAACAAATGTACTCAAAACTGAGTAACTTTCCGAAGGTTGAATAAGATCACTTAAGACTGAGAAAGCAAGGTTCAAATTAGAAGAACAACATTCATATACTGTTGCAGATGAACATACCGTAAATATTACAACGATAAAACTGCTTTGTTTCCTTCCACAAAAAAGAAAAATTATTCCAATATTCAGACCAGTAATGCCTCAACTTACACAACAAAGATGCCTCAATTTACAGAAAACATGATTGCTAAGGAAGCAAGCAAATTATAAGAATCCTAAACAACCTCAAAAACACACAGATTACAAGGATTTTTGAATGTTAAATATTAACTTGAGCAAATACAAGGAAAGAACACAAAACTACAGCTCAGCAACTTGAACGAAGGAATCAAATGATAAGCTCTCATTGAATAAATGATTAATTAAGTTAGTTTGCATAAAGGCACCAAAAAGGGAAGACTACTCAAGCAGTAAGACATGTTAATCTAATCTCCATAGAAACCATTGCAGAATAAAGAATGCATGAAAAAGGTTTTTTGTTTGTCCACTTGAAGTTTTAGGGAATAATAATGTAACAATATTGTCCCCTTTTTACTGAAACTGCTTCTCAACATTTGAAACATTCATTCCCAATTACAGGAACAACAACGACAAAGTAATCCATGATTCTCATTGGCTGATTAGTTTGAAAGGGAACCATCCCCAAGAGAAAGACATTGATTCAAGGCAAGAACACTTTAGCAATATATGTAAATTTTTGTCATGCAAAAGACCAATGGAAGGAAAAATGGTCCTAATCAGAACCCCTTCAGACTCCAGTCCTCCACTTCATGCTAAAAGCTAAAACTTGTGGACTAAAATGTCCAAATTCTGAATAGATAAAGGGCTCTCCAACCCATCTTCTACTATAGCAAAGAGGAAGACTAAACAAATATTAACCTCTATTGTGAGCTCACAACTAGAGCTTTCATCTTTTTATTAGTGTTTGTTAGAGAGAGATCAAGTTTTGGAGTTTCATAAAAATCAAGCATAGCCATTAGCCAAGCTTTGGAAAGGCTCTACCTTAAACTAGTAATTAATAAAGTGTGATTCTAAGACATAGAAAACAGCAAACACTAAAACACCGAATTGAAGCATAACCAAATTAGCAACAACAATGACAATTCAATACCTTGGATTCATCAGCCACGAAGCTTGATTGCTTCTGTGGGATGCTGCAGCAGCAGCAGACCAATCCTCTTCTCCTCCATCTGTCCTTGAAGTGGAAAGAAGTGTCCCTGAAGTATCATGAATCCTAGGAGAGTTGAGTTGAATTGAATTGATGGAGGGAACGCGTTGACTGGTATTGAAACTATAAAAACGACGGTGGCACTCAAAGAATCTAGAATGAAACCCCACCATTCATAAGCCTTTCAATCTCAAACACACAAATCTTCTATCTTTCTTCACATTTACCAATTTTCTTTGATAAGATTTTTTTTATTAAATTCCTCTCATAATTGTCAGTGATCGTCCGGCAAAGCTCTCTACTCAATATATATTTAACAAAACTACATTTATAAAGATTCCAACTCGAGACTTCTGATTAAGTTAGAACAATCTCATATCAGTTAATCTACGCGCTTGGTGGTATGATAAAAAAAATTTCAAGTTTAATAACTACTCCATCCGTTCCAGAAATTTTGTTGTTTTGCACAATTTTTCAATATTCCAAAATGTTTGTTGTTTTAGAAAACCAATACATTTTTTGCTAGTTTTTTCCACATATACCCTCATTTAATACATTTTCTCTCACTTATCACCTTTCATATTAATCAATCACAACTCTTCTCTATTTATTACATTCTTTTCTATCTAAGAGCATCTACATCCATCATACTCACTAAAATATCTACACATCATTTTTTCAATTTCCCATAATGTCACATCATCTACCTCATTTTACTAATTTTTTACATCGACCCAACAACTCTTAAAAGTTTCTATAGTTGTAAGACCTGGATTTTCAGAACCAGTTAAGTTCCGACTCACGCGTAGAATTAGTGTAAGCGTGATAGGAGTTTGATATTTGAGGAAGATTAATGAAGAAGAAAGTTCAGGAATTGCTTGAGGAATGTTGCGTAGTCGTTTTCGGAGTTAGTACCAGTCGTCTGCACACCTGCCTTATGGCGAGTGTGTCCAGAATAGGCTATTTCGCTCTTAGAGCAACGTTTTAAGTGAGATTTCGAATCCTTGGAAAATTTAAAGATTCTCTTTATTTTTCCTTCGACCAGCGTTTCATTTCGGAACTCTGGACTGTACGCACGATAGGTTTCACTTTTCGGAAGTCCGACGACGCTTATTTCTTTGCTCCGAAACACTAGATTCGAGCGATGGATGAAGACTTTTTCTATTTGGGACTTCTAACGAAGTTTCCGTCCACGTTGCCAGATTTGTTTCGACATTTCCAATCTTTCTTCAGTAGGAAGTTTTGTCATCTGACGACCACAGCAAAAAGTAGTTTTTCGGGACAGATTAACTTACACCGCCTTTGGGATTTTAGATATCGATTTTCCCAAATGTCAGAGATTTGTTTTGAGTTCTGGAATGCTGACGCCAGAATCTCTCTTAGAATTTCTCGGTGAACGTGCTGCAAAAATCAGAATCGCGAAATTTTCATTTTCCCGCGTTTTCGCCCGCCTATAAATAGGCGAAAAAGCAAAATATCTTGCCATTTTCTTTCTTCATGGCCGCGAGCTTCAAGGGGAGGGGAGGAGAAGAATTTTTCGCGAAAACTTGACCAATCTTCGTGCAGTTCGTCCCTACTTCTAGGTATTGAGGTAACTAGCATGATTCCTACCTCTGATTACTGTTTCTGTTGCGTTTCTGAAGTCATTTCTGTGCTCACAGTTTTGAGCTTTTTCTAAAATTGTCCGATTTCCCTGATTTCTTGCTTGGGTTATGTTCCTTACGTTCCCATGAGTCTAAAACCTCTGTCAGTAATCGCTGATTGTGATCCAGTTGTCCAGGATCTGAAAAACTGTTTCAAAACCCTTTTTGTCTCACATTTCGAAACTTTATTGTCGAAAAGCTGTAATCTGACTTCGTGCCTTTAGGATTTGTTGTCACGGATGTCATGAGGATCGTTGCTGTCAAATTTGTTTTCAGAACTGATAACTTTGAAGTTTTGAGCCTTTATTCTGGACCAAAATGCCCCTGGATAGCCGTATTTCGACCTGATTGTCCGAAAATTGTTCTGACAGTTTCTTTGCCTTAGTTTTACCCTAAAACTACCTTGTGAATTGATTTGATCGAAGAAAAAGAGCCGGAGCTCTTTTTCCTTTGAGGCCGTGGGCTATTTCCTTTAGGGGGGAGTTTTTCGTTTTCGGAAACTTGTCTTTTCGTACCCGATGATCGTATTCTGAAGCTTTAATGCTTTGTCTATCGTTAATGTGTTGTATTGCGATCGAACTAATCGATTTTGTTTGGATTCTGCTTTGTTTTCTCCGAGGTTCAGTTGAAGGAACTTTAGGAACTTCAAAGCAATTGAGTGAAGGGGCCTTTGCTTGCGAGACTGGAGCAGCTCGAGGTTAGGGCAACTTACTATATTAGCTATGATTGCATGATAGGCGTCGATAAATTCGACTTATGCTTTATCTGATATTGATTATGATGATGAGTTGTTGTTATGATGTTTTTCCATAACTTGTGATATTGTGTTATTGTTGGATTTGTGCGTTTTGACGCGACTTCGGAGTGGAGATTCATTGATCTGGTGATCTTTGATATTTCGGGTTGGACGAACAACCCTAGGCAAGTTCAAACGAGGGGTTTGAGGCTTAGCCATTTGTTGGGATTCGTTTGAATACTTAGACTTTCCCCGGGAAACTTCTTTTGGAGGGTTTTGGAAAACTTAGAATGATTAGAATTTCGAAAACTAATTCGAATCGAAACTCATAACTTGACTAATTCGAATCGAAACAATTTTTATTAACGTTTAAGGATAGGAGAACTGAAGGGGGAAATATTTACGAAAAACGGGGAAAAGTCAACTTTGTTGTGGGTTTGGAGAGTTTTGGGATTGGGAAAGCCACTAAGGTGAGCTAAGGTGATTATTGAAAGTCACCGAGTACTCTAGTACTCTTGGGAGTGTTGTTGGAGCCGTGTTGTATTGACCGACACCTAGTGCTCTTGTTGTTTGGGCTGTGTTGTATTGACCGACACTAGACCCTGGTGTATTCTTGTTGGGGGAGTTGTGTTGTATTGACCGACACTATCTCTGAGTTGTGTTGTATTGACCGACACTAACTCTTGGGTTGTTTTGAGTTTGGGTTTGAGCTAAACACTTATGTGGTGAGGACGAGTCGTGGTTTTGATAATCATATTGCACACGTGCATATACGCGATGAAGTGCCAAGTGGAGTACTTCGGTATAGCAGGAAGTAACGATCAGTCATGCAGAGTTGAATCGGCCCTGACTATATCTGGCACAACAGGAGGTAACGATCATCCATGTAGAGTTGTATCGTGCCTGTTGATGTTCGGCATAGCAAGCAGAAATGGTCAAACCATGTAGAGTTTGTACCGTCTTGACTATAGCCAAAGGTGATAAGCGACGCCCGAGCAGAAATGGTTAAACACGAGGCCAGTGTTACGACCGTCTCGAGGTGCCCAGCCTATAAGTGGCAATACCGTTGGTTTGTCCCGTCGCCAAGCAGAGTGACGTCGTTGATTTGTTCCGTCGCCAAGCAGAGTGACGTTGTTGGTTTGTCCCGTCGCCAAGCAGAGTGACGTTGTTGATTTGTTCCGTCGCCGAGCAGAGTGACGTTATTCGGGTTTGTGTCAGCATATTCTGCACTGACACAATGCACCTTATTATGATTTGATGTTGATAAACATCGTTATGTGCTTTGACGATTGAATTGTGTAAGAGATTCGATAACATGCTATGTATATACCTTAGGGTAGGCAATACATAACTTATATGTATATATATACAACATATATATATACCCCCCTTTATCGCATGTTGATTGTATATCTATTGTATTCTGTAAGTTGACCCTAGCGCATTGGCTTTGTTTGTATGTTTGTGTTTGGGCGGTCGGCCTGCTGCCAGGCGTCCGTCAGCCGGTTCGTGATGATTCGTTGTGCGGGAAAGACCCGGAGCGAAACGACTATAACTGAAGCTTTCGACGAGGACCCGGACTTCATGCCTGATCGAGGGATAGTCGATGATAGTAGTGTGGGTTATGGGTGGTTAGAGTCTTTTGAGTTGGTTGTTACTGTCATAGCTCTGATTCGTTTTATATTTTGGGACAGGGTAGGTTCCCGACGCATGGCTTTTGTGTGGTTCTCTTACTGAGGGATCACAGTGAGTCAGTCGGACCATAGGGGTCTTTGTTTAGGCCATTTTGAGGCCGACTTTCTCCTAGTAGGTTGTACTTGTAAACTTTCTTACTCACACTTCTGGGTCTGTATATATTTGCCTACGGGCACACTATTTTGGAGTCACTGCGAGTGCGCGTGACGTGGAAGTGCAGCTGAGGCTGTACATGTCTATATTTGATGTATATTGGTTAGTTAGTGGTTGGGATATGTTGTTATTTTATATTGCTTTGATTAAAAGGAATCAATCGAAAAAAAAATTACCTGTTTTTCCGTGAGAGTTTATTTTTTGGTTACTATAGTGACACCTGGAAATCGGGGTGTTACAATAGTGGATCTCACCATCAACATCACATTTGTATATTTTATTATTTATCTTCATTTTAATTAATTGTAAGTGTTTGTAATAAATACAAGCTCACATTTCAAGTCTAGTGTGAAGTATCTATTCCCACATACTCATCTTTGCCATGTTGGAATTGAATATGTACTCCAATGGTAATAGATACTCATATGAGTATGTATTTAACATTAGATACTACCATTGGAGATGCTCTAAGTATAATTTAATAGTTGCACATCATACTAGTAAAATTAAATAAGGGCAATGTAGTCAAATTATACTATCAATAATTACTTTCTTACTCTTTATGTCATAACCTTAAACTACAAACTTTCTGGAACAGAGGAAATATATACTTACATTAATGATTTCTTACCTCCACAATATTGACATCTAATCAACATATGCGAATTCTAGTAGTGAAAAACCGTAAATAATACTACGTAAAGTTAAAAAAATTGCTAAAAGATTATTTTTTAAATAAACCAAATTCTAAAATGTAAAATCTTAAAATTACATTCCCCATTTTAGTTTCAGAATGTATTTTCAAAAAATACTATTAAAAAATTGATTTATTGTAATTGTTTTTTTAGCAATGCACATTATTATTTTTTTTGACAGGATTAGCAATGCACATTAAGAACTGTCTAAAACTATCAAAAAAAACATGTATGTTGATTGAATGTCGAGCTCCATAAGGCTCAAATATCAGGACTGATGTATTTATGATATAAAAATAATAATTGAAAATTATTTGTAAGCTCTTTACATTAATAATTAACATGTCATATTTATCTTTTCCTCTTGTTTTTTTTTTGTTATTATATTTTGGTTGTTTTAACTTTTTAGCCTTTTGATTAAAGCCTAAAGATTGAAAATTACACTGAAAATAAAAGTAAGATTTATAGGAACTTAGAATTTTTTTTGGATACATAAGGAAATTAAAACAAAACAACAACAGAAAACAAACAACTATCCAGCGCCATCCTGCAACAAGATTGGAACCAAACTCGAAGGAGGTTGTGTCCATATCCTTGTTGGCCCACCGTCTCGTGCGGCGTCCCTTACTAGCCTATCCGCTGCCATGTTATGTTCCCTTGAGGTATGCGTGATTATAACCTGCCACACGTGAGCATACGTCGCACACGAGCAATCTCTTCTCGAGCCCAGTACTGGTCTACTGGCATTTCAGAGTACAAGACATCCACTGCATTGGAGCAGTCAGAGAAGCACGCGAGCTTGCGGTGTCCCAGATCCCAGGCGTGCCGCAGCCCAAGCTCGATTGCTCTAATGGGTAATTTTTTAGTACGATTCCAATTGAGACAATTTTAAAACAATCTCATACTTAACCAATACAAATATGACACGTGTTACTAGATATTTTGAAGTTAATATTTTTCAAAACATATATTTTAATTCATTTTATTTCATAAATTCCATAAAAATGATAAATGAACCACTAAACTTATAAGGTGATAAAGTTAAATGTTGATTAAGATTTATGAGTTTGGATTTAAATAATAATTTGTGATAGTTTTTGGAATAGAATATAAAATATCAAATGATGAAGATTAAAAAATAAAATGTGTTAAATGTTATGAGTTAAATTGTAGTCTTGAGAAGAAAGTATAATGGTGTAGATTAATTGAGACTAAAATTTAGTTTAGTAAAATGTTGATGTTGAAAAATCAAATATTTGGTGACTGTTAAAAAAATAAAAAATAAAACATAATTAACAAGTGTAATGAGTTTATTGGTTGCATTTGAGACTGTTTTAAAACTGTCTCAATTGAGACAATACCGAAGAGGTCACCTGCTCTAATTTCCGCCAGGAATGCTGACCCCGTGCCGAAGCTCTGGGAGATGCCAGATATCCAGCACCCAGCCGCATCCTTAATGATGGCGGCACCACCCATCCTGGAGCTTATGGGGTTCCAACTCCCATCAACCCAGATACATATGGAGTCCTCAAACTGTGTCTGCTGTACAGGGTGCGTAGTCGGAAGAGATTCCCCCACCGCCACACTGTTGCATCATGCAGGACTTGGCGCATCAAGAAACCAATAGGCCACAGGTTGTCACTAAAAACACTGTCATTCTGCCATCTCCATGCCCACCAGAGCACCACCACAGGCAGTAGATGATCGGGTCTCGCAATCACTCGACGGAACCAAGTTTGGAACGGTTCCGTGTTCGAGAGAGGAGGTAGGAGAGGTCCAAACTGGGTCCAAAGTTGTCGTGACCTATCACAGCCTCTGAACAAGTGGTCCAGGTCTTCTTCCTCCGCATCACACCTTGGGCACGCCGGCGAAGCACACAAGTGGTTATGTCTTCGTTTTGCATTTGTCGGCAAAGCGTTCTTGGCAATTAACCAGAGAAAAAACCGGGCTTTCTCTCGAACCTTGCTCCTCCATATGTGTTTCCAGCAAGGGTGTTGTGGGTCATCACCGTTCCCAGCAGGGCCGACCCTGGGCCTGTGCAAGCAGGCCCACAGCTTAGGGCCTCCAAAAAAGAAGGGTCCCAAAAAAAAATTCGAATACTTTTTGCAGCGTTTTTACTTAAAAAAGCGCTGTAAATAGTCAATCTTTTACAGCGCTTCGTACCGTTGTATACTATTTAACAGCGGCGAGAGGTCCGAAGCGCTATAAAAGGCTTTTTTTTGGCTTACTGTTCCTATTAAACTTTCTCCAAAAAAAAATTAGGGGTCCATTTTTATTATTAACTCAGGGTCTTCAAAATGTCGGGACCGGCCCTGGTTCCCAGAGATCAAATCATACGCTGAAGCAGTAGTGTATATTCCATTGTGTGTTTCACTCCAACGGATCCTGTCTGTGCCTGCAAAATTTTGTGGAACTTGGATACTACAAATCTCAGATTTAATGTCCGGAGTAAGAATAGTGTATTGATCATTCAAATACCAAGTACTTACTAAATCATCCTACTTGATTTTCATTTTATTTTACTTACTAATTTGAGAATCTATTTAATGTTTTTTGGTTATGTGTAAAATAGTAAAATATCAAGTACATTTAATTTCACATTCAATATACTTTTTATGCTATAATAACAATATTTATTGAAATATTTGGCTGAGGATCTGGATATAAGTTTTTTTTAAAGGGGATGTGTATAGAAGTTAACCCAACCACGCAACTAACATGCATAGTGCGGGAATAATGTTACCTACACACCTCTCTTAGAGGTGTGTAGAGGGAGAGGTGTGTAGAGGTGGAAGGAAAAGAGAGATAGGAAGAAAAGAAAAAGTAAGAGAGAGAAAGTATGAGATGTGATAGATGATAAGAGGAGAGAGATAGAAATAAAAATAGGTGGAAATGAAGTGTTTAAAAAGGGAGGTGTGTATATATCATTACTCATAGTGCGGATGTATGGTTTTACAGCTATGAAACTATGTCATGTCCTTGGTTTTACATGATTACTTTTCCTTAATTCTTGCCCTTTTTTCTTATATGTACTTTTTTTTAAAGGTCTTACATACACCTAGTCACACGAGTTTATCTCTATAATCCACTCATGCGTTTTTTTTCCACCTCCTTCAATTATTAATATATATGATAGGCTTAAATACTCTTTTGGTCCTTGAAATTGTAAAGGGAACCAAACCTGGTCGTATCAAATTGGGTCCCTAAAATATTATTTTTAATCTAATTAAGTCCTTTTGCCCAATTTTGACCAGTCAACGGTCAAGTGGCAAGCCTAGTCAGCTAAGGATGGTCATGTGAACTTTTTCACATCTATTTTAGTCCCTTAAAAAATATTTTAATCAAATTTAGACCTTGTTTTTTCACCTTCCTCTTCCACCTTCTTCCTCTTCTCCATAACTCAAATCCTTAAACCCATAAATTCAAAACCCTAAAAAAACTATAGTTCATCATATTCACTTTGTTCTTCCTTTTTAATTTATGAGATTTGAGTTATGGAGGAAGAGGAAGAAGGTGAATGAGGAAGAAGATGAAGGTGGAAGAACAAGGACTAAAATTGATTCAAATATATTTCAAGGGATTAAAATTGATGTGAAAAAGTTCACGTGGCTGTCCTTGGGTGACTAGGCTTGCCACTGGACCGTTGACAGGTCAAAATTGAGTAAAAGAACTTAATTAGATTAAAAAAAACAATTTTAAGGACCCAATTTGATGCAAAAATTTTACAGGGACTAAATGTGATTCCTTTTACAATTTCAAGGACCAAAAGATTATTTAAGCCTATATGATATCATGTGAGGCATAATGCCAATTAAACATGCATGTACAAATGCAATGTAGGAACTCTGAAGTGCCATTATTTTATATTTTGATTATTTTCTTAGCAAACATGATAAAAACCTAGGAAATTATGAGCGGTTTTGCTTCATTTTAAAAAAATTATGATTTTTAATTCTCGTGGAAAAAGTATTATTTTTAGAGATCTTAAAAAGCATAAACATATTTGTGTTTATTTACACTAATTAAAATTAGTTTCTTTTATTTACTTTCTCATCTATCACAAATTGACAATAGATTTTTATAATAAACTAATCAAAATAGTTTTTTTTTTAAATAATCTGATTTCAGTTTTTTTAAATAATAATTTTTTCAAAAGCTGAAATAAACCCAAAAAAAATTAAAGTGATTTTTTTAATAAAAATGAATTTTTTAAAGAAAAAAGCAGAAACAAATGGACTCATGTCAAGAAGTATGATACCTTATTTGCATACTCTTTCTCGCAATAAACAATGTCACTATTCTCCATAAAAAAAATACTCTCCTCTCTCTAATTTTCTTGCACGGTAGGCGTTGTGTGTTTCTCACCTGTCTAGTATTTGTTTTTTCTTCTGTAAACATGGTATCGCCTTTTGTCTTTCACCTTTTGCCTCTCGCCTCAAATTTGCCTCACTTCTTGCCCAATTTTCGCCTTCTATAATGCTACTATTGTGTCTCCTTCCACTCTTGAAACCATAAACTCCCAAATTTAGATTCAGATTTCACCTAATGCAATGTAATACAGTGTCTCCTTCCACACATGAAACCCTAAGCTCTGAGATCTAAGATCGAACTTAGCCCCTCGCCCCTCGCCTCAAATTTCGCCTAAAGTTCTATTGAAGAAACCCTAACTCTTGTATTCAAATTTTACTTATGTAATGCGAGATTTCCAAGCTTCCTTCCTTAATTCAGTTTATGTTGCCCCTAAAGTCCAAACACCTCAAATGCGGAATTCCAGAGCTTCCTTCTTTACTACGAGTCTAGGAGTTTCCTTTTACAATACGAGGTTTTATAGTTTCCTTACTTATTTCAATTTACCTTGCTTCTCTCACAATGTTAATGATTTCCTCCACTAAATTCCAAATTTTAAGATGCAAATTTAAAATAACATATAGTGCCTCCTTTGTACCTCTCGCCTCATTACCCCAAATAGGCTAACATAATTGTATTTTTTGTTAATGTTGTTGTATTTGTTTGAATTTTACCTTGTTACAAGTTGTTGATGCTACCCATGTATGAAGATTTTATTTTTAATGATTTGTAGAGGTATATGTCTTTGCTCTATTATTATTATTATTTTACTTAAATACTTAGTGGGTAATTTAATATGAACATGTGAAATGGTAAATTTTCTTCCAATACATAATTAGAAAATAAGCCCAATTTAAAACATAGTATCTTATCAAACCTTATAGAAATTTCCAACGTAGGAACTAGGAAGTACCATTATTTGATATTTTGATTATTTCCTTCACAAACAAGGTAAATAAAGAAGTTAAAACCAACCCATTGCCTCATTGTACTTTTTTCCTCTTGTTTATTATTTCTGAGTTCCATGGATTATTCATTAACGACAGGAAGAAACAGCTCAAGCCTCAAGCGGTTTTCATTGCCCAAAACCATAGATAGCTTCGTGATCTGCATCATCATCACATTCCCTGTTCTGTTCAGGTTTTGTGTTGTGTCTTTGAGAAGAAGAAGATATAGATAACCTTCTCTTCTTTTCTTCTTACTATATTCAACCACAAGTCTCATTCATTTCTCTTTTCTTATATTCCCAAGAAATTTCGCAAATGCCAAATTTCAAATGTTAATTCATTTGTTGCATTTTCTCTTTCCCTTTTAGCTTCCTCATTTTGCAACCTTCAAAGATTCAATTTTCCACCAATGCATTCTGCAAAATCGTTAATTTCCCTCGACCCAGTTGATGTTTCCCCCTCAATTTCATGAAACTCCTCTCACATTGCTTGGATTTTCAACTTGCTTCCATGACCGAGATCTAGGGTTTCTCACCTTTTTTTCCCTCCACATTGTTCCTTGTAGAAGGGAAAATCAACGTTTTCGGGTTCAATTGATTTTCTTCCTTCATGGGTTTCTTCTAAAGCTTCGAACTTCGTCGATTTCAGCAACTGGGTTGGTAGGTCGAGATGCTGAAGCAATTTCTCAGTAAGCTTCCTCGCAAGGGAGCGAAACCTGACTCGGACGAGTCGTGCCGTGGTGACCCGTCACGCTCTAGCACCTCCCGGGACGATTCGCATCACGCGGCAGGTAGGAACAACCGGTCACATGGCGGCGGCGGAGGCGGGTCCTCTGCGAAACGAACCTCGTCTTCTGCGGTTTTCCCGGCGAGTACCGTGTCGGTGATTGAACCGTTGGTGCCGTTCAAGGAGGTTCACAGCTCGGAGAGGATGAACCTGTTTGTGAGCAAGTTGAGTCTCTGTTGCGTCACGTTTGATTTCACCGACCTTGGTAAGAACACGGTGGAGAAAGATGTGAAGAGGCGAACATTGGTTGAACTTGTTGATTTTGTGTCTTCTGTTGGGTCTGGGAAATTTGTTGAACCTGCTATCCTTGCTATGTGTAGAATGTGTGCTATTAATCTCTTTCGTGTTTTCCCGCCGCATTACCGGGCGAACCGGGGTGGTGAGCATGATGATGATGAACCGGTGTTCGATCCTGCTTGGCCTCATTTGCAGCTTGTGTATGAATTGCTGCTTAAATTTATTACATCTTCATGCCTTGATGCCAAGGTGGCCAAGAAGTATTTCGACCATTTGTTTATTTCTAGGTTGCTCGAGTTGTTTGATTCGGAGGATCCTAGGGAAAGGGATTGTTTGAAAACAATTCTGCATAGGCTTTATGGGAAGTTCATGGTGCACAGACCCTACATTCGAAAATCTATGAACTATGTGTTTTATAGGTTTGTGTTTGAGACTGAGAAACACAATGGGATTGCTGAGTTGTTGGAGATTTTCGGGAGCGTAATCAGCGGGTTCGCTTTGCCCTTGAAAGAGGAACACAAGATCTTCTTGTGGAGAGTTTTGATCCCCTTGCACAAGCCAAAGTCTTTGGGGGTGTACTTCCAACAATTGTCATACTGTGTTATGCAGTTTATAGAGAAGGAGCCCAAGTTAGCGAGCATTGTGATTAGGGGTTTGTTGAGATTTTGGCCAATAACATATAGTCAGAAAGAGGTGATGTTCCTGGGTGAGCTGGAAGAAATATTGGAAGCAATTAACATGGTAGAGTTTCAGAGGATCATGGTCCCATTGTTTTGGCGGATTGGATGCTGCATTAGCAGTTTGCACTTTCAGGTACACTTATAGTGAATCCATTTGGCAAATCTTCATTATTTGGATTGTCCTTTGTTATTTTTGTTAGAGGAATGAAATCTAAGCTTTATAGCTATAGTTTGGATGGTGCCCTAGATCTAAAACTCTAGCAGTTTATTGAAAACTTGCTTCGGATGTGAAACTTTTAGTATTCCAAGATAGTTTTGTTATTCCCAATAATAGAGTTCGGTAACAAAGAAATTCTTCCAAGTCACACCTTCGTTGAGCTCGTAACAATCCAATTAGGTCCCCGGGTGAAAATACATTGACATTCCATCTTCTGACACCATATTCTAGCATGACACGATTATTAAACAAACTAGCAAAGACCCCCATATGATCTCTATAAAATGCTGCATCATAGAAACTAATATAATCAATATGAATCTCGAGAGTGGGTGGTTGACCACTGCCCATGTCCTGGAGTCTCTCTGGCTGAGGAGGGGCTTGCAATTTTTGCTTCAGGTTCAAAGTCAAAACGTGTTCTCAAGGTGCTTTTGTTCATTTGCATTAATTTGGGGTCGAGCTCAGAGATCATCAATAGGGTATCAAAGTAGTTCATTTAATTTCAAGTTCCTTGAACTTCCTCTTTAGAATGGCATATTGCCTTGTGAAAAAACAAAACTGTGATTCTTTTTACCTAGATTGGTTTATGTATCTTTTGAGAATCACTTGTTGCCTTTAACTTGTTTGTTAGTTCCTAAATTACACCCTTTTCATAATTCAACACTGATTGCTTCAGGTAGCTGAAAGAGCCCTTTTCTTATGGAACAACGACCATATTGTCAACTTGATTGCGCACAACCGTCAGGTGATCCTGCCCATCATACTTCCAGCTTTAGAAAGGAATTCTCAAAACCACTGGAACCCGGCAGTGTTCAACTTAACACACAATGTCAGAAAGATGTTCATGGAGATGGATGAGAAGCTGTTCCTGTCTTGTCATTCTCAGTTTAAGGAGGAAGAAGAAATGCTAAACTCGGAAGCCGAGAAGCGGAAGGAAGCCTGGAAACAACTAGAGCATGCAGCCAGTCTCAAGCCTGTAGTTGGAAATACTGCTGTTTTAGTGTCTCCAATTTGATAACCACAATCATCATCTTTTTCCTCTTGTTATGGTTAGAAACCATAAACAAGAAACATGGCTAATGGCTGTTATTGAGAGTAGCTTCTCTTTTTGGGGTCCTATATGCTTTTGATGCTTATGGCAGCCAAATCTTGTAACTTGTAAGTTGTAATGTGCATTTGATTAAGACTGTATAATAGCAACTTGCCTCTTCCTGATCATTGTAGGAAGGAACATGTAGTGGATCAAACCACTTTCTGTATAAGATTATTATTTCCAGATTCTGCTGTGTGTGCACTAACTCTATGATCCTCTGTTGCTTCTTAGTGCTTCTCTGCCCTTCCAGCTCTATAAACAAGTGAGCTTGGACATTAATCAAGAAAGATTTGCAATTTAGGCATTGCAGATTAAGGTATTAGCTCATTAATTATTGATAGAATCATCAGTGGTTATTACAGTAATAAATCAAGATTGATTTTTACTGTTTAACCTTGTTTAAATGTGTAAGCAAGCTCACAATTACCAAGAGGTCGCACTTTAAATGAGAGGAAATGCTTTATTTTTTATTTTTAAATAAATAATATTTAATTAGATTTATTTTTAAATGACAATTTAGTATTAACATCATGTACTAATAATTTATTTATTCTCACAATCAGGGGTGATAAACTTGTGATTTTATTCAAACTCGCAGAGTCCGCAGGTGGGCTCGACTCGACTCATAAACTCTGTAATAGTTTAGAGTTTATATAGAAAATAAAAAAATACTTATGATGTACAAAGAAAATCTACTAGTACCATTAAAATGAATTAACCAAATAAAGTTAACATTCCAACTTTTTAGTGAAGTTCAACAAGTAAAGACCAATTCAGTAACAGTAATGAGAAGGATCAATAGGAACAGTGAATAGTACAAATTTGGGTTTCCTAAAACTGAATAGAATAAAATTCAGGGATGTGAAGGGGAGAAAAACATAATAATGTAAGATAAAACAGAGGTACTCACTCACTAAGAGGTAGCAAGGAGGAGGATGCTGGAATAAGATGATGGAGGGCGGTCCGACGACACAAAAGGGGAAGTTCATTGGTGGCAAAAGCTTGTGGCGGCCGCGGTCCAATAGTGGAGGCTGTAAAATTACTGCTTAAGAAAGTGCACATTATGTGTTTGAAAATTCCTAGTCATATGTTGTTACTGTTATTTAGGACATAGTTATCTCAGTTTCTAATATTGTGGGTCACTATGTTGTTGCGTCCTGAGGAAGATATGGGGATATCTCCACACTATATTGGACTAACAAAAAAGACAGCTAAGAAACAAACGTCGTATCTTTACTCAAAATCCTTGGTATCTTGTGGAAGCACAAATAATATGACCCTCATGTCAAGGTACTTTTCAAAGAATTGAAGTCTGCGAGAATTGCAAGAGTTCGGATATAGGAACCATTGCTATTGCAAGACATTAAGGTACTAAATTCATAGTTGATGTCCTTTATGTACTTGAATTGGACCAAAACGTGATAAGTGTTGGTCAGCTTTTAGAAAAAGGTTTCAATGTGAATTTTGAAGATAATTATTGCTTGATCAAGAATGGCTCTGGTCAAAGACTTGTTTAAGGTCAAAATGAGAGGAAAAAGTTTCTCATTAGATCCACTTTGAGGAAGAGCAAATAGCTTTTTCAGCAAATGAAAACATTGATGAGTTATGGCATAAACAATTTGGGCACTATCATTATGAAGGGCTTCTCAAAATGTTGTGAAATGGATTCTACAAGTGATAAGACTTAAGTATGGAAAACAAAACAGACTTTCATTTCCAACAACTTGGAGAGCCACAAAGAAGTTGCAGCTAATTCACACTGATGTAGGAGGATCACAAAGGACATCTTCACTCAAAGGTAGTTTCCATTACATCATTTTTAGATGATCTAACCCAAATGTGCTGGATTTATTTTATTCAATACAATCAAAGGCTGGGAACACTTTCCGGAAGTTCAAAGCGAAGGTGGAACACAATTCATATTTTAAGATCCGACAACAAGAAGGAATGTACTTCCTCTCAATTCAATTTATTTTGTGAAGAAGCAAGAATAGTACACTAAATTACTGCTCCTTATACTCCAGAGCAAAATGGAGGGAGTGAACAAAGAAACCGATTTATTAAGGAGATGGTTGAATGTTTGTTGCTCGAGAAGAATTTACTGAAGAAAATTCTAGGCAAAGGCTGCAAACACAGTTGTCTTTTTTGAAAATAGGCTCTCTACAAAAGCAACAAAGAATCAAACTTCTTATGAAGCATGGTATGGGGACAAACCACCGATGAACTTCCTTAATGTGTTTGATTGTCTTTATTTTACCTATGTGCCTCAAGTTAAACGAGACAAACTAGACAAAAGGGCTGTTGCGGGCATTTTCATTGGCTACTAGTCACAAGCTGATACTATAATCATCAGCATTGATGTCCACTTCATGGAAAAAAAGAGAGCAGGATTGGGTAGATTCAAATACAGCTGAGCTTAAAACAAGATCATGGCTATAGATGAAAGGAAGGATGATCCACAAGTGAGAGGTGCACGGTTGCACGCTGAAGCAAAATATTATCATGTTGACTATAACATGATTTGATATTCAGTTGAATAGAAATCCAAACACCAGTAAAAGAAATAAAAGCAAACTGTATACATGTACCACCATTGATAAAATCAGGAAAGTAAACAACCGCGTGTAGTTTTTGTTACACGAATGTTTCGGTACAAAGGTAATCTTGAAAGCATAAGCAGCTAGACGGCTTTGTTGCATAATGGCAACCTTAAATGAAGTCAACTTGATGTTAGGCACTTCAACGCCCTGGTTGAACTTTATCATCATGCAATGGTTTCACGTTACAAGGAGATCTCGACGAACCAAAATTTGAAACTATCTTTCATTTTACAAACTTCACAATTAATAAGTTGAGATTAATAACAAGAGGGTTAAATATATCACCACGGATGATAACACCACCATCACTGTACCAGAAATTCCGAAATCATCCCTTAGATATGCATAATTTACACTTGAACCTGGAAGAGTGACTGCACCGGTTTTGGAGACAGATTTGCCACACAATTGAACTGTCAAAAGAAGCAAAAATCACTGTCATGTAATTATGTCTATACCTTTTTCAGAAAAGCTATTAAGGGCAGGCATATTATTTTGCTGGTATATACTTTAATCAGACGAAGAATTATAGCATGTTTAGTTCCACGATGCAATGCTCTATAATCAAATTTGGTTAGGAGTTACAAATCATAGCTTCTGAGTAAATATGTTTTGGATTTTGTGTAAATTGTGAAACCAAACATGCACCAAGTTGAAGAAAGGTGAGTGAAAACTTCTTTGACAACCAATTTTCCTAAAAATTAATACAAATTTAAAGTATTCTAAACATGACATTGGTTAACCGAAAAACGGATGAGCTTTTTATATAATGTTCACATTTCTAACCTTCTGGTATTTATATTTCTCACGTATAGCATTCAGTGGACAGCCTTTGGTATTAAGTTGGAGATCTTGGAGTGCAAGAACAACAGTTTTGAGCTCTGAAGATTTGTAGTTTGTATAATGCTCCAGAGTTGGATTCTGAAAACAAATGCAGGCGACACATTTTGAATTTATATACCTCTAAACAAAGGTAAATATGTAGTCAACTCAACGGTTCATACCCATGGATGTTCTAAATGGTCGAGGGTCCATTTTGCAAGGAATACAGCAGAAGCAGCCACCATGGAAGGTAGAAATTCCAAGAAGCTGTACTCAACAAGACCAAGCTCTGCTAAATAATTTGCTAGGAATTCCAGTTCAACACGAGGGGCCTGCATAACAAGATAAAATTTAACCAATTCTTATGCATTTTTTTTCTGTCAATACAAAAATTTACCTTCTGAAGTTAAATTAAGGGTAGTACCTTGTAAGAAGTTTGTGCAGCTTGGATGAATCTCCTGAAAGACATGAAAAGATCATCATAGTCCAATGAAGTATTACTTAAGTGGCATTTTTCAACAAAACGTGAATATTAATGAAGACAGTGTATGTACCTGAGAAATGTTTTAGTTGTGGGGAAAGATAACTGAAATTGCAAAAGTGTTAGAACTTCACTCTCCATCTTCAATACCTGTCAAAAAGTGACACTGGTTAAGTGTTTAATATATCATCATCGTGTATTGTATACAACTTGGAAAAGGATGAAGGTCCCAATCGTGCTACCGAATACTATACCTCTTCCCTTGTGTATGTATTGTCTGTGATGAAGCAAAACTCCTCTACTCGAGGAGCACAAATCTCTTCATACTTTCTTAAAACCATGAAAGAAAAGAAGCACATCTTAGACAGAGTGATATAGAAAAGATAGATATGATAACTTACATCATCACCTCATGCATTCAAGATCGAAAGATTTGTGAACAAAATTTGAAGTTTATTACAAATTTGTAAATGTCAAGACAAAGTTTCATTACTTGCTTGTTAACAAAACTCTACTGTCTACAGAGGATAGTCAGAATAAGATTACATTTTTGAAAAATATGAAAAACTATGAACAAACACAAGTCCAAGACAAAAGTAAAATAACTATTTAAGGGACTAATAAATAATCATTTTCATCATCACACTAGACTGTAAATGGAAAACTGATTTTCATTATCAGCTATATCATTTTAGAAGCCTTAATATTCCCAAACCAGAGTTCAAAAAGAAGCATCAAGGAGTCTTAACTTCAGCTTGGGGAACTTATCATAACTAGGTCAATTACAAAGTATGCTACTTACGATGCAATCAGCATGCAAGTAACACCAAGAAGCTGGAGCCTTTGTTTCTGAATCAATCTTGTTGAGAGAAACCGATCGATGAGGTTCACTGTCAGGTAAAGAGTGTCTGGAACCAGCTTATATTCCTCAGAAACCTGAAACAGGATATAGGAAACTTTCAGCCAACCTACAAAGAAAGCTTGATGGCTAACGTCAGCAGACAGCAATTAGAGATTGTCTATTTGAAAATATCCAGTACATTTTATGGATCCTATCATTCAAAAATAATGTATTAATGTACATGATGCCAATGCCATGAGACTAACCTCAACAAGCCAATCAATCAGAATTCCACGCATGCTTGGACAAATATCTTTCTGTAACTCATCCATGTAGTTGGTTAATGGCCTCCTTTCAAGCTGTAGAAATTTCAACAAAACTTACTATCAGTTTTTTTTTTTGTGAACCTAATTATCCTTCGCTTTTCTTTCTGAGCACAAAAACAGCATTGCCTTGTAATTGTGAGGTTCTTTTAAGCAGAAAAATTAATATTAGAGTAAAATTAAATGTTGCTAAATAAAACATTCTCATTGCTATACTATAATACTTTCTTGCAGTGGAAGTTATGCTCTGAAAATAAAAGAGCCTTATTATAGTGTTATGGTGCAGCTAGACTGTGACAATAGTGGAGAAAGCAGAAGCAGTTGAGGTTTACATCATAATATTGTTTTAAAAGAACCTATGGAAATTGGAAATTGTAATCACTCAGTTACGTAAACAAATACTATCCTAGCAACACACAAGAATAAATCACATTATTACATCACCAACCTCTCTGACTCGAGTAATGTTGTATATGTCAGGGGCATAGGAGCTCCAAACTAGAGGGTCTATTAACTCTGAATCAATATCCACAATGGCTGGGATATCTGAGGCTCCCGGATTCTCACAATTTATATCCATATCTGCACAATCCAATCAAGACAATATCAAAAGCAGTTGGAGGATCCAAATTTCGAAGGTATTATCATTCTAGTGAAAATATGGCTTGCTTGTAACTTCTTTTTTATGTCTTATCAAGACGGCAATAAAAAAACATTGCAACTCCAAGAACTTGAAAGTTCTTATTATCCAAAAATATTTGCATTTTCCAACCACTGATCATAAGAAATATGGTTTGCCAGTTAAGCTAAATAAGCAACAAACATAATTTTGAGCACTCTCAATGATTTCCATGTTAAAGCCTATAGCATTTGGTTCTTTGTATGTTCAACCAGAGAGTTGCATAAATTTTATTTGTACCGTTAGGGCTCGTTTGGGTAAATAATTTAATTAAGTGCTGATGGCAATAAGCGTTTATCGCATAAGCGTTTACAAATAAACCCAGAATAGGCTCAAAACAGCATATAGATAGGTCATAAAACTATTTTTATAAGCTTATCCAAACATTAGAATATGAGCTTATAATATAAGATAAGCTCAAATAAGCTCATCCAAATGTGGCCTTAGTAATTTATAAGTGGTGTTATACACCTAAACCATGTTGCATACTAGTAATCAGATATGAGATTATTGAAAAACCTGTGTTTGGAGAGCTAAGGAGTTCATCAGATTGCATAGATTCTTGCATTGTAAGCGTGGAGCCTGCTATAACATGTTCTTTAATGTTGTTGGACAAACAATTGGCTGCTGGCTCTTTGTCATCTAAAGTTGCTTCTGCAAATGAGCCGGCTGACTCTACCATCTTTATTGTGGATGATTCTTCTGCTAACTTTGCTTTAACATGCTCTTGTGATGATGAAGCTTCAATGGAGACATTTGAAGCTAGCTTTGTGTTTTTCTTCTTGTAAACTCCCCTTCCCTACGTGATAGAGAGCCAACAGGCATCACCAAACAATAAAAATAACAATAACAATAAAAAAAACAACATTTAACCACTAGGTGTTTTGTTCCTAATCCTATTAGGACTTGTCTCTTCACTCATCTATTGTAAAACTCTCCTCTCAACATCATTAAGAGCATTTAGTCTCATACAACATTACAAGTTTTATAGTCGTGTAATGGAATTTTGTTGCGAGCAAATAAAGGACAGTGGATCAAATGTTTTTACTTTTTCAAATGAGAAAGACTCAGCAAATTTTTGCTTCCTTTATTGCTAGAATTATAAAATGTTGACAATTTGATATCTACATTGGATAGCAGAGTTAGTTTTTCATGCTTACTTGAAATTTTGGTGCTTGAATACACATATCATGTGGCTTTTTGCTGATGTTGGTTACATCTGTGAGCACTGCCTTTCTCTTCTGCTGACGAGCATCAGGAACCACTGCACAAGCTTTGTTAACAGAAGCTGCTCTTTTGGAACTTGCTTTCTTGTGGTCATTCTTAAAGGACGGTCTTGAGTAGGGAGGAATCCCTCCCAAGGCTCTAGCCCTCGCCCTCGTGATTCGGAGTGGATGCTCTTCCTCTTTGGCACAAGATGCATTCCCTTTATTCATTTGCCTTGAAGAAGAGCAACCCAATTGCCTCAAAACAAGATCTTGCTCATACAGCCACACAACTGTCCTTCAAAGACCAAATTACAGTAAGACAACACCAATAACAATAACAGTGACAAAGATACAAACAAGCCAACAAAAACAATGGCCGAATGTTATGATAACAACATCATTATGTTCAGCTATACCCTTCAAACCAGAAAATGAACAAGATATATCAGACATCAAGCAACTTATTGAAACCATTTGTTTTGATTTGATATATGATTTCAAGCCAATTGATTTCAACCAGAAAATGAATTAGTCCGTGTTCGGATACCATTTGAGTATGACGTGAACGAATTTTCATCTCAATCTATAAGCACTTTTTATTTCGAATAAGTGCTAGTGTCCGTTTGCACGATTACCAATGGATTTCGAAACATAACCTAAATTCTTTGATTTCAAACCAATTGTTTTGACATTATGCCACTTTATCACATCATGAATAAGATGTATATACTTTTGATTAAGACAAATCAGACATCAAGCAACTTTTTCAAACCAGAAAAAAAAATTGAATTGTTTTCATGATCTTTACACACCCACACTTTGCAGACACATACCCCACATCTTGTTCTTCTTTTTAACTTTCCCCTGTCACAATTTTCATCAGGGATTGAATTTGAATAAACAGAAAAAAATAAAAAACTTTTCAGCTGCCAAACGCAAAACCATACATGAGAAGATTTCACAACAATCAATCAATCACAAAAAAAAAAAAAAATCAAAACAACAAAAACCCATTTTTCTAACAGCAAGAAAGATCATATCTGTTCCAATTCCAATTCAAAAACTAGCAAAATTCCCACAATTCAATTCAGCATTCACTGCAAAGTGCATAAGCTTACAGTAACAATTTTTAAGCTTTGGAATTGAGCTGAATTAGGAGAAATGCACCTCCATGTCAGATCTATACACTAACGAAAAACAGAGAAAAACGCAAAATGATTGGGTAAAAATCACGAAATCAAGCTCCACCCAGTAAAGAAGACACACTGAATGAGTGAATTTCAGAAAGAAAAAGAGAAAAAGGAAGAAAACGAGAGCGTTTGAGAGAGAGAGGTGAGCTTACGTTGAAGAGAGAGTGTGGTCCGAAAGTGAGAGTGGGTGGTGAGTGGTGATATAAGCAGCAGCAGAGAGAGAGGAGCGTGAGTGAGCGGGATGAAACAACAGTTCAAAACTTGAAAAATCTTGCAATTTTCCACCCACCAATTCTGTTTTTTTTTCTTTCTTTCCTCAATGTCCCATTAAGACCAAACATCATAGACCAAAACAAAACAAAACAAAACAAAACAAACCTTTTTTTCTTATTTTTCACATGTTTGAAATTATAAAAAAAAAGTAAAATTGGTTGAATTGAATTTTTAGAAGATAAATACTATGTATTTGTTTGATTTTTCGGAAGTTATTGATCAAATTTAGATATATTATGTGTTCGGTTGTTGATCGGTTATGATTTCTGTGTTTAGATGAAAGTTACGCGGTTCTTTTCAAATTTTACGCGGTGCTTTTTTTCTTTCCTTTTCTTACTGATGGTGCATTTCTTTTATCGTAATAATGTAAATACATGAAAAGTCTTTCTCAATTTAAAGATACATTGAATTCAGAGCGGGCGTTACATTGTTATTAAACATATATATTATATGTTATTTATAATAGAAAAAGTAGGGTCAGATTTACTTTAGGTAGATAATGTATTTACTTGCCGGTCGGTTACTAGTTATGTTCAAATTTGAGTTACGCGGTTCTTTTAGAAATTTACGTGTTTTTTATATCTTAAATATGTACGTAAAAGTAAATACATGAAATATCTTACTTACTATAGAGATACATTGAATTTAGAATAGAGTTACATTGTTATTAAACATATGTTTACATGTCGGTCGGTTACAATTATGTTCAAATTTAAGTTACGCGGTTCTTTTGAAAACTTTACGTCGTTCATTCATCTTAAAAACATAATTAGAAACAAATACATGAAAAGTCTTGCTCAGTTTAAACATAAATTTTTATTTAATAATTAGAACAGGGCAACATTGTTATTAAACATAAATCTCCTTTGTTGTTTGCAGGTTAGCTCATGTCTTGGAGCCCAAAGATGAGAGAATATCGTCCCTTGGTGGCGATGATAGCGAAGGATGGAAGGTCTCGAATCCTTCAGGGTCTCCTCGTGTGGATCTCAACATTGCTCCCTATGGTGTTACACTTGCAAAGGCTTCTGGTGTTGACCTATCTTCTATTGTTGTGAGGGTTTCCCAGGTTACCGGGTTTGTGGAGGGGCCTTCTGGTTCTTTTTTGGATGCTTCTCCTAGCGTTGTTGTAATCCGAGACCAGGTGCTTTCCCCTGGGGCTAGAGGAACACCAAAGAAAGTTCAGAATAGAGGAGGGAAGAAAAAGGGTCATGTTGTGAGCTTTAGTGGATTTGTTGTAGCAAATGGTTGCGAACGCAAATGATTTTGCTGAAGGAGTTTTCGGAGTTGTACGTCGTTCTGACTAGGGCGAGGAGCGACGTTTTGATGGGGAAGCGACTTGGCATGAAATGTGACTGCACAAATGGCATTCCCCTCTACCAGATTGCGACCCAAATCAATGCGCATAGGTGATATATGGGAGATTGTCTTAGGTTCTTGGGTTCTTAGTTGTTATTTCAATTTGGGGGATTTATGTGCTTTTAGTTTGCTTTGGTTCTTTGGGTCTTGACCTTTTGGCTTCGGGTGCATCATTTCCCCTTCCTCTGTTGGGTTCTCTTAGGTTTGGTTTTGGTTGTTTGTTCCTTCTTTTAGGATAGGTTGTTGTCGATTTTAGCTGGCTTTTTGCCCCTATTGAGGAGGGATGTATTACCTAAACATTTTCCTCATCTTATATTTATATATATTTTGCTTTGAAAAAAAAAAACATTGTTATGAAACACATGTATTATTTATAACAGAAAAATAATATAAAATTTATTCTAAATGTATAATGTGTTTACTTGTTGATCGATTACAAGTTATGTTCAAATGTAATTTACGCAGTTCTTTAGTACATTTAGGCGGTTCTTTTATTTTAAATCGCGTAAGAAAAAATAAATACATAAAAAAGTCTTTCTCACCTTAAAGAAAAATGTATTTTAGAGCATTACTAATTTTCTACATTGTTATTAAACATATATACAATCTACATTATAAAATATACATCTATTATTGAATTGTTTATAAGATAAAGTGACAAGAAAGTATTTAACAAAAACCTTGGCTAGTATATATTTTATTTTGGATTTTTTGGAATAAGCTCAAAATACATCTTTATTTTAGTTGTATATGTTTACATTTCATTTTGTATCGCCCCCTCTCTCCGTTGCCACCATTTAAACATGGTCCATAAATTGCATTTTGACATTTCATTCCTAGTTAAGTTTCCTTTTTTCAATTGTCAAATTTCATTTGAAATCTCACCATAAATAGAAAACCCAGATGCAGTATTTACTTAAATTGCCACATCTAATTTTGAGAGGTTCATAATTGTTCTTAATGGAAGATTGTTGTGCTGAATATGGGATAGATTAACTATTACCATAAATACATTTTTTTATTTCTTTTATTCAATGAGAATTAACTTATAATAGAAATATGACTTTACCACTTTAATTAAAATTCCCTGTTCGGTAATTTAGTATTAAGATATTTTATGGCACTTACCAGAAAAAAAAAATTATTGGTGTCCCCATTTTGCTCCTGAAGAAATGAAAAGAATTAATTATTTTGCAAGTTATATATAAATAGATTGTTCTACACTTCTACGTGTTTGACTTCTATGGTATAAAAGCAATCATGAAATGACACGATGGTCAACCCAGTTATAGTTACTATATCAAAATTAAAAGAAAAAATGCAAATCATTACTAATAAAGAAAGTAAGGAATTAATGAGAATATTTTCACATGCTTCATGTAAAAAAAAAAAAAAAATACTCGATTCATGGAGTTCTTTTTTTGAACGTGCTCGATTCATGGAGTTGTACGTAGTGAACTGCCAAGTTATATATGCCTAATAATAATTAATTCTTTGACATCAAGGTGTATTTTTTTTTATTCAAAAAAAAAGGTGTATTTTTTTTAAGTTAAACACTTTTATGTCATGTAACAAAAATTGAAATAGCGATAATATTATCACTAATATATGTTTTTTTTTCTCATTCATGCTTCTTACTTTACATGACTTGTTTTTGAAAAGTACAAAATGATTTTCTGAAAATCAGTCTCACTTGTCATCAACCTGATATAAATTAGGTTTTAGATCTCTACAGACGATTTGACCTATATCTACCCTAGCCACATATACAATCACGTTATATCTCTAACTTTACATGACCATAAATGATCTTTAAGTTCACAAAAAATTACAAAATTGTTTATATTAAAATTAGGCATGCCAATTAAACCTAACCTAACATGTAAGTATATATCTCCAACTCCGACCTTGACTTTGATGAGGCAAACCCACTTTGGTATATCTTTAACTTTACATTACTAATAGTATCGATGATGATCTCTAGGTCCACAAAAAAATTACAACAGTTTTCACAATAAAAATAAGCATGACAACCAAACCCAAACTCACGGATATCTTCGACTACGACCCCAAATTTGACAGGAAAATTCACTTTGAACAAGTTCAGAGAGAAACTAAACTCAAACTTGAAAATGCAAGGACAATGACGAGTGTGAGGGTGCTAATACTCATTCTAAACCCGCTCCCAAACTCGCCTGGATGTTTTAATTAAATGATTTGAATAAAATAATAATAATAATAATAATAATAATTAAATGAAATATTTAATTCAAATATTTTTCTAAAAAGCGTATGATTTAATTTTTATTTTTTAAATTTTTATAATATTGATGACTATGTTTTTATTAACCATTTCACATTAAAATGCGTTGTTTATATGATCTATTTAGAAAAAATATATATAAAAAATAAGATTAAGGGCCTTTGGCCCTCCATATTATCAAAATAAAAAAAATATATATATTTAAATAAAATGTTGGATCTTTCGTGAGTTTCCCATAACTCATTAGAAATGACATTGAGTATCATAATTTTATCTTCACATTAATAAAATTTGATTCCAAACCCGTTTCACTTTCGATGAAGGTGGGTGCGAGGCAGAGATGGCAATATCCACCTGAAGATGGGGACTGCCCGTTTGGGGCCCCGACCTTGGGAAATTTTCGTAGGGATGAAAATCCCCTCAATAAGAATTTGGGGATGAGGATCACTCTCCCTGTCCTGCGGAGTCCTCGCTCCGTATATAAGTTAAAATACAATAATGCAGTTATAAATATTGAATTACTTATGTTATATACTTCACTTTTTGAATGAGTTGAATGCTCGAGAGAATACTTTGAGCGTTGGGCTTCATATTTTTATGAGTTAAATGTTGTACTTTACATTTTGTATTGTTCATTTCGTAGACCTTACACATTGTGTAATGAATTTTATTTAAACTTTATTATATATTTATATTGAATTAGATATAGTTGCATTATCACTTGTGGTCTTTAAATTTATTGCTTAAACTTATGTATTTTACATACTTACTTTAAAATTTTAATGATATATTAGGGATCCTTGTGGGGACCCATGAGGTGAAAATTCACCCCGCGGGAATGAGGACAGGGACAGAGACAGAAGAAAGATGTGGGGACAAGGAGCGGGAATGCACTCCCTGCCTCCGCCCGCGCGAGTGCCATCCTTAGTGCGAGGAGAGCCAATTCCGCTCCTTCCCTTTCGCATGTCTAATTAAAATCACAAAGAAAAAAATCTAATGACCATTGAATGGAAAAATTAGTCTAAAAAGAATATAAAAAACAATGTTATTGTGCTTCATTTTTTTTAGTCCAATAATGCTTCATATTTTAAACTATTACTCCATCCCAAATCCAAACTAGAAAACCCACATGTCCGTCAAAAGGATATCCAATTCATGTGGGCCTTCACTACATTGGGCCATGTTAACACTCTACATTTTTCAAAGTGGACCACTGGTCATGGCCCACCAATATATAATGCGATTGAAAGACTGAACCTGGTTGAGTTCATCTCACAGATTGAATTATTATCATTTATCTAACTAGAATAGGGATTTGGGTTTGGCGCCCCACCCTTTAGGCTACGCGCCCCAGCCTTTTTTTTTATTCCAAAATTACTCATCGGTAAATGATATGCCGATGTCAAAATACACATCGGTAAATCATTTCCCGTTATTGTTCCTCAGTATGAACACCTTTATCCCATTACCCAAAACACGAAGAACAATATCGGTTAATTATTAACCGATTCGTATATTGATATCGGTATATCATTTACCGATTGGTAATCTGGCAGTTTGATCATCTTTTCACCATTACTCCTCCCTCCACCAACCCCTCCACCATTACTCCTCCCTCCAACAACCCCCCACTAGCCCCCCATAACTCGCCCAAACTACCTTACTCTACCATTACTCCACTCCTCCCTCACATTTCACCTTCTCACCACCACCACCATCTCCACATTTCCACCGCCACCACCAACAACACCACCACCACCAAGGGAAAGCTTTTAACTTCTGGTAAGTGTTGTTAGCTTTGGTACTTTATTTATAGTTAGTTTAAGTAGTTAGTTGTTAGTTTAAGTAGTTAGTTTAGTTAGTTAAGTTGGTAATTTAGGCTGCTGTATCGTGAACTAAATCGGTAAATGAATTTCCGTTAATGTATCGGATTATGATATTCCGTTATAGTAACGAAATTTTATTTACCGTTATAGGGTCGGTTATTGATTTACCGTTTTTGTTCCAGGGATGACAGAGTCCTTTTTTTTGGTGAATCACAATTGATACATGCTGCTGGATTGAAAAATGATAATCCAGAGGAGCAACCATCACTAGTTGAACCTCCGATTATATCTATGGATGTCTCTCATTTGTATCATACTGATCAGGTACTCATTGCACAAATTTTTGCATGTTTTGTTTATGCTTTGTTTATGCCTTATGCCTTGTTTATCCTGAAACAGCGTTTCCCTTTGAAAGATGATCTTATGAAATGGGTTCGCGACATTTCTATGGCAAATAATTTTGTTTTGGTGACAACAAAGTCTGATAGTGGTGCGAAGGGAAGAAAAGAATATGTCATTCTGGGGTGTGAGAAGCATGGTGCGTATATTCCCTACAGAGAACCAGATCTTGTTGAAGGAACGTCAACACAAAAGACAGGTTGTCCTTTTAGGCTAAAAGGATGACGTACGAAATATGATAAAGGTTGGTGGTTGAAGGTGATGGACGGTAGACACATCCATCTCGCAGCTGAGTCACTACTTGGCCACAATTACGCTGGTCGACTGAATAGTGAGGCGAAGGAGGACGTGATAAATCAGGCTAAGACTTGGGTTCCACCTAGAAAGATGTTGGCGTCCTTGAAGGAAAAAGATCCTTCAAACTTGACTACCATCCAACAAATTTATGGTGTTTGCAAGCGGTTCAGACAATCCGTTCGTGGGTCACTGACAGAGATACAATACTTGCTGAAGAAGTTGGACGGTGAGAAGTATGTTCACTTCGAACGAAATGAACCCGGATCGGAAGTGATTAGAGATATATTTTGGGCTCATCCGAATGCCGTCAAACTTTTCAACACATTCCCATATGTAGTGATCATGGATTGCACATACAAGACCAGCAAATACAAACTACCCTTGCTCGAGATTGTTGGCCTGACCTCCACGGATAAAACATACTCAATAGCATTCTGTTACATTGGCAGTGAGACCACAGATGACTACATTTGGGCATTGGAGTGTATGAAGTCTCTGATTTCCGACCAATCCAGGTTGCCTAGAGTGATTGTGACGGACAGAGATCTTGCCTTATTGAGTGCTGCTTCACAAAGCCTTCCTGTAACACCCCAATTCTAAACGGTATATGTATTGCAAATATCAGAGTGATAAAAATTTTAACACTTATGAGGCATTACATAATCACTTAAAGCATTAACATAATGCTCTTGTAACAGATACATAGCACATAAACTTTGAGATGAACTCATAAATAAACTTAAATGCTCTTGTGACAGTTAATTAGTCTTTGAACTAGTTCACTTTGACAAATAGTTATGCAGCGAATCCAATGTCTTTAAAACTTAAAGAAAACATAGCATCTTGCCCACAACTTAAAACAGAAACAACTTCTCAAATAACAACTTAATTCAAATTATAACAGAAAGGAAAACAAGCGTCCATTTCCCCCCCGAGTGCTACGTATCAGAGCAAGGATTCCAACTCGAATTAAAATCTATAGACTACTCCTCCTGGTTACCTGCACGTTACCGACAAGGGTAACATTCAAACAGAAGGGGTGAGATATCGAGTAACATAAATAGGAGAATGAAAATTAATATGCTAGATTAAGGCCACACCATTTCCTTTTACATTTACATAGTTTAGTTACTAAAAACAGTCACAAATAACATCATCAACTCGGATACAATTCGAACACAACAATGACTATGCATATGTATGTGGTACCAACAGGGCTTCAGCCCTCATCACTAATTGCCAATTATTGGAGGCACAAGGCATAAGCCTTCATCACAAATCGCCATTACAGGCCATCACAGAGTATGCAGATGCTATGCGACTCAAAAGGACGTATACATCTCATAATCATCACTTCAACATGAGGCATTGCGCCTATATCACTACATCACTAACATCGCTTAAATTAACACAATTCAGCACACATGCACTTTTATCAACTATGCAATTACCCTGACATCTTAGGCAATTTTGGCACCAAATCAATGAAACAACTCACTTAAGCATGCAATCATGGAAGAAGCTATCACATATGGTAAATAAATTATGGATTTCATGCTAAAGGTGTTCAGCCACATGCATCATCCTCATAGCTAATACATGGCACATAAAGACATTAACTTTCATACAACATGTAAGCTAAATCTAATTATATTTTCAAAACAATCAGGATTTCCGTAATCTGGAAAAACAGCAGGAACACCAGCCACTAAAAGCGGTCTCCTGAATTCGTTACTGAACCAAAAATCATGTATTTTATATGCCTAGAAAGCTAACTTAAAGTCCTACAATTTCTTAGTTGATCACATCTTCATTTGAGCACTCTAACTGGGCGAAAACAGGTCTCGAAGTGTACTGTCCAGCCCAGGAAATTTTTGGACAGCAGCACAGCATCATCAAATCCATGCATAAATCATATAGTACCTAGCCATGTAGCAAAGCTTCCTAAGAATCATCGCATACATTCATAGCATCACTTTTAATTCTTCATATAAGGCAATTGGCATGACATTCATAAACCAGAACCATGCGCCAAGAATTACTAAAATCAAACTACAGGTTCAACTTTTGATTGCATGTTTATCATATGACAGGAAGAATACTAATGAGTTCACAACCCATAATCCATGTACCATGAATCCCATCAATCAGACCACAGGTACCGTAATTGTAAATTCAAAACAGAAAATCATGGCAAACCAGAAATTAAAACAGGAATTCAGTCCAGGATTTCAATCCAGAATCCGTGAACCCAAATTCCAGATTTTTCCTCCCCCATTCAATCACCCAGAATCCCCAAAATCATTGGATTCAATTTCAGATTTACATCCCCAAATCCCACATATCATTCACCATCATCCCATTAGAAACTCAAAACCCCACCCTTACCTTTGGATTGAGTGCAGCTCCGAGTTCCCTGATCAAAATCTTTGAAACGGAACCGTTCTCCTTCCCTTTCTGAGGTTTCACGCACGCACTGCTCTTTCTCTCCTTCTCCTCCTGCTACCTCTCACACGGTTCTCTCTTTTTCTTTTTAAACCCTTCTTTTTTTTTTCTTTTTAAAACTCATGTCTACCCTTTTTCCACCTTAACCCTATTTTCAGTATATTACAATTCCATTATTACTATTACCATCACAAAACTAAACCCTCTTAATTAATTACATACTACTAAAATTAATACTATTCTAATATTAATTTCTCCCGATTAAAATTAATAATTTACCCGATTATTAATTAATCGAATGCAGGTGTTACAACTCTCCCCCACTCAGAGTATTTTTGTCCTCGAAAATAAAAGTTTACCTGGTGCAAACAACTCGGGATAGGAGTCTCGCATCTTACTCTCTAACTCCCATGTCATGCTTTCTCCAGCAGCTCCTAACCAGACGACTTTCACCAATGCAATTTCCCTTCCTCGCAGATTCTTCAACTCACGATCTGCAATACGTACAGGCATCGTCTCCACTGTGAGATTGTCCCGCACTTGCACATCATCCATCTGAATCACATGTGATGGATCGGGTATATATTTCCGGAGTTGTGATACATGAAACACATCGTGCAAGTTAGCAAGATTTGGCGGTAACGCCACTCGGTAAGCAACTTTTCCAACTCTATCTGATATCTGATACGGACCAATAAAACGAGGAGTGAGCTTCTTAGACTTCAGAGCTCGGCCAACACCTGTCACAGGTGTGACTCTCAAAAACACATGGTCACCGGCTTGGAATTCCAAATCTTTCCGCCTTTTGTCATGGTAACTTTTCTGTCGACTTTGAGCAGCTTTCATCTTTTCTCGAACTAACCTTACCTTCTCAGTAGTCTCTCGAACAATCTCAGGTCCAAGGACTACACTTTCACCTGATTCATGCCAACACAACGGAGTCCTACACCTCCAACCATACAACGCCTCAAAAGGGGCCATCCCGATACTAGAATGGTAACTGTTGTTATAAGTGAACTCAATCAACGGAAGATAAGTATCCCACGAACCTCCCTGCTCAAGAACACATGCTCTTAACAAATCCTCCAGAGACTGGATCGTCCTCTCGGTCTGACCATCTGTCTGCGGATGATACGCCGAACTCAACCTCAACTTAGATCCCAACGCTTCTTGCAAACTCTTCCAAAAATCAGAAGTAAACCTCGGATCTCTATCCGACACAATACACAAAGGAACACCATGTAATTTCACAATTACCTTAGTATAGATTTCCGCCAACTTGGGAACTGGATATGTGATGTTAATAGGAATAAAGTGTGCCGACTTTGTAAGCCTATCAACAATCACCCAAATCGAATCATGTCCTCTCGAGGTATTCGGTAATCCCGTCACGAAGTCCATCGAAATGCTATCCCATTTCCATTCTGGGACTTCTAACGGTTGCATCAACCCTGCAGGTTTCTGATGCTCAATCTTCGACTTCTGGCAAGTCAAACAAGCATAGACAAACTGTGCCATATCACGTTTCATACCAGGCCACCAAAACAAGCCTTTCAAGTCCTGATACATCTTAGTAGCTCCCGGATGTACGCTCAAACGACTTCTATGACTTTCTTCAAGAATCATTTTCTTAATTTCTTCATCCTCGGGAACGCAAATCCGACCTCGGAATCTCAACACGCCTTGCGTATCTAACTTGAATTCATCATTCTCCGACTGATTAACTCCCATCATCCTATCTACCAACTTCACATCCAACCTCTGAGCCTCTTTGATATTGTCGAGAAATTCATTATTAACTTTTAACATTCCCAACATAACACTTTGCGGTGTCACTTCGCAAACCAAACTCAAGTCTCGAAACTTCTCAATCAATTCCAACTCTTTAACCATCATTGCCGACATATGCAAGGTCTTTCGGCTTAAAGCATCAGCCACAACATTAGCTTTGCCTGGATGATAATTCAAACCGAAATCAAAATCTTTCAGTAATTCCAACCACCTTCGCTGTCTCATGTTCAACTCCTTCTAATCAAAAAGATACTTCAAACTCTTATGGTCACTAAACACTTCAAATCTAGAACCATAAAGGTAGTGTCTCCAAATTTTCAGTACAAAAACAACTGCAGCCAATTCTAAATCATGTGTGGGATAATTCTTCTCATGAGTTCTCAACTGTCTCGACGCATAAGCAACCACTTTACCATTTTGCATGAGTACACCACCTAAACCCATTAAACAAGCGTCACAATATACCGCAAAAGGCTCTCCTGGATTAGGCAAAGTCAACACCGGAGCCGACGTCAACCTCTTCTTCAATTCAGTGAAACTTTCCTCACATCGAACATCCCACACAAAAGCCTTACCCTTACAAGTAAGCCTAGTCAACGGAAGTGCCAACTTAGAAAAACCTTCGATAAACCGCCTATAATAACCGGCTAATCCCAAGAAGCTTCTAATCTCAGTAGCTGACTTTGGAGCCTCCCATTGCAACACAGCATCTACCTTAGAAGGATCTACGGCAATGCCACTACCGGAAATGACATGACCAAGAAAACTAACCTCTTGCAACCAGAATTCACACTTGGACAACTTCGCATACAACTTCTTATCTTTCAAAACTTGCAACACAACCCTTAGGTGGTCTTCATGTTCTTTTTCCGATTTAGAGAAAATCAGAATGTCATCAATGAATACTACCACAAACCGATCCAAATATGTATGAAAAATACGGTTCATGTACTCCATGAATACTCCCGGCGCATTAGTAACACCAAAAGGCATCACCGAATACTCGTAATGCCCATACCGAGTTCTGAACGCGGTCTTCTGAATATCATCTCCTTTCACTCTAATCTGATGATATCCTGACCTCAAATCCATCTTAGAAAACACTCTTGCACCCACTAATTGATCCATCAAGTCATCAATTCTCGGAAGCGGATACTTGTTCTTAATCGTCACTTTATTCAGCTGTCTGTAATCAACACAAAGTCTCATACTTCCGTCTTTCTTCTTTACTAACAATACTGGAGCTCCCCACGGTGATACACTTGGTCTTATAAACTTTTTCTCAAGCAACTCCTCTAATTGCTTCTTCAGTTCGGACAATTCAGATGCAGACATCCTGTACGGTGCCATGGATACAGGTCTGGTACCAGGTACAAGATCAATTGTAAATTCAACTTCTCTTTCTGGCGGTATATCAGGAATTTCATCAGGAAATACCTCAGGAAATTCTCGCACCACTTGCAACTCATCAATTATAGCTTGATTCTCGATAGATAACGACGCCAACAACGAGAACATCTGCGCTTCGTCTTGCATCAATTGCCTTAGCTGTTTACCAGTCATCAAGCCATCTTCTTCCTCTTCCGCAGTAGAAAACCTCAAGGATTTGTTATAACAATTGATATGAACGTAGTTATACTCTAACCAATTCATACCCAAGATCACATCTAGACCGCTTAACGGTAAACAAATCAAATCAACAACAAAGTCTCTGTCGAAGATCGACAAGGGACAACTCAAACACACACGAGAAGTAGTCACCGATCCCTTAGCTGGAACCTCGACGACCATTTCCCCTTTCATAGAAGACAACCCTAGACCCAATCTTTCAACACAAGCAGCGGCAATAAAACAATGAGTAGCACCGGTATCAATAATAGTGATTAATGGCGTACTATTAATGAAACATGTACCTCTGATAAGTCGGTCCTCACTAGGTGTCTGAGTCCCAGCCAAAGCGAACACCTTGCTACCAAGCGCTTTCTTTGGTTTCTGACACTGAGTACTGATATGTCCTTCTTCACCACAATTGAAACAGACAGCTTCCTTATGCCTGCACTCAGAAACTGCATGTCCCGCCTTACCACAACGGAAACACCTCTTCACCTCAGCAGTAGTGCACGCATTGCTCCTGTGACCAGGCTGCCCACATTTGAAACACACAATCTTAGCGGGAGCGTCTCCCCCACTAGTCCTCTGACCTGGAGAAATTCTCTGTTTACCCTTTCCCGCATCATAAGGCTTGCCACGGTTCTGTTGACTCTTGCCTCTCTTATCGGTAACAACTTTGTGATGAGCATTGCTATCTTCTTCAAAGATTCTGCAACTATCAACCAAATCAGAGAAGACACGAATCTTCTGATATCCAACAACCTTCTTGATGTCAGAGCGCAATCCATTCTCAAACTTGATGCACTTAGAAAATTCAGCACCTTCTCCATTGAAATGTGGGTAGAACTTAGCCAACTCAACGAACTTCGCAGCATATTCTGTCACTGACCGATTCCCTTGTTTCAGCTCAAGGAACTCAATCTCTTTCTTACCCCGAACATCTTCAGGATAGTACTTCCTCAGGAATTCCCTACGAAACACATCCCAAGTGATCCCCTCGCTTGCAGCTTCCAATTTGTCGCGCATTTCCAGCCACCAGTCATCAGCTTCGACTGCTAGCATATGAGTGCCATACCGAACCTTCTGAGCTGGGGTGCAATCCATCACACGGAAAATCCTCTCAATCTCCTTCAACCACTCCAATGCTCCATCTGGATCATGCTTACCCTTGAACACTGGTGGATTCTCTCTTTGGAAGGTCGCCAAACTGCGAGATCCAGCATTCTCGTCAGCATTCGGCTGGTTCTGCATAGCCTGAGCCATCGCTTGCAAAGCAGCAGCAATCGCAGCATCATTCCTTCCAGCCATCTTATCACTACAATACAGAAATCAGTTAAAATGAAATAACAATACTCGATTGTTAGACAACTACGACTCGTTAACTTCGCCGGACGGACCAACCTGGCTCTGATACCACTAATGTAACACCCCAATTCTAAACGGTATATGTATTGCAAATATCAGAGTGATAAAAAATTTAACACTCATGAGGCATTACATAATCACTTAAAATATTAACATAATGCTCTTGTAACAGATACATAGCACATAAACTTTGAGATGAACTCATAAATAAACTTAAATGCTCTTGTGACAGTTAATTAGCCTTTGAACTAGTTCACTTTGACAAATAGTTATGCAGCGAATCCAATGTCTTTAAAACTTAAAGAAAACATAGCATCTTGCCCACAACTTAAAACAGAAACAACTTCTCAAATAACAACTTAATTCAAATTATAACAGAAAGGAAAACAAGCGTCCATTTCCCCCCCGAGTGCTACGTATCAGAGCAAGGATTCCAACTCGAACTAAAAGCTATAGACTACTCCTCCTGGTTACCTGCACGTTACCGACAAGGGTAACATTCAAACAGAAGGGGTGAGATATCGAGTAACATAAATAGGAGAATGAAAATTAATATGCTAGATTAAGGCCACACCATTTCCTTTTACATTTACATAGTTCAGTTACTAAAAACAGTCACAAATAACATCATCAACTCGGATACAATTCGAACACAACAATGACTATGCATATGTATGTGGTACCAACAGGGCTTCAGCCCTCATCACTAATTGCCAATTATTGGAGGCACAAGGCATAAGCCTTCATCACAAATCGCCAATACAGGCCATCACAGAGTATGCAGATGCTATGCGACTCAAAAGGACGTATACATCTCATAATCATCACTTCAACATGAGGCATTGCGCCTATATCACTACATCACTAACATCGCTTAAATTAACACAATTCAGCACACATGCACTTTTATCAACTATGCAATTACCCTGACATCTTAGGCAATTTTGGCACCAAGTCAATGAAACAACTCACTTAAGCATGCAATCATGGAAGAAGCTATCACATATGGTAAATAAATTATGGATTTCATGCTAAAGGTGTTCAGCCACATGCATCATCCTCATAGCTAATACATGGCACATAAAGACATTAACTTTCATACAACATGTAAGCTAAATCTAATTATATTTTCAAAACAATCAGGATTTCCGTAATCTGGAAAAACAGCAGGAACACCAGCCACTAAAAGCGGTCTCCTGAATTCGTTACTGAACCAAAAATCATGTATTTTATATGCCTAGAAAGCTAACTTAAAGTCCTACAATTTCTTAGTTGATCACATCTTCATTTGAGCACTCTAACTGGGCGAAAACAGGTCTCGAAGTGTACTGTCCAGCCCAGGAAATTTTTGGACAGCAGCACAGCATCATCAAATCCATGCATAAATCATATAGTACCTAGCCATGTAGCAAAGCTTCCTAAGAATCATCGCATACATTCATAGCATCACTTTTAATTCTTCATATAAGGCAATTGGCATGACATTCATAAACCAGAACCATGCGCCAAGAATTACTAAAATCAAACTACAGGTTCAACTTTTGATTGCATGTTTATCATATGACAGGAAGAATACTAATGAGTTCACAACCCATAATCCATGTACCATGAATCCCATCAATCAGACCACAGGTACCGTAATTGTAAATTCAAAACAGAAAATCATGGCAAACCAGAAATTAAAACAGGAATTCAGTCCAGGATTTCAATCCAGAATCCGTGAACCCAAATTCCAGATTTTTCCTCCCCCATTCAATCACCCAGAATCCCCAAAATCATTGGATTCAATTTCAGATTTACATCCCCAAATCCCACATATCATTCACCATCATCCCATTAGAAACTCAAAACCCCACCCTTACCTTTGGATTGAGTGCAGCTCCGAGTTCCCTGATCAAAATCTTTGAAACGGAACCGTTCTCCTTCCCTTTCTGAGGTTTCACGCACGCACTGCTCTTTCTCTCCTTCTCCTCCTGCTACCTCTCACACGGTTCTCTCCTTTTCTTTTTAAACCCTTCTTTTTTTTTCTTTTTAAAACTCATGTCTACCCTTTTTCCACCTTAACCCTATTTTCAGTATATTACAATTCCATTATTACTATTACCATCACAAAACTAAACCCTCTTAATTAATTACATACTACTAAAATTAATACTATTCTAATATTAATTTCTCCCGACTAAAATTAATAATTTACCCGATTATTAGTTAATCGAATGCAGGTGTTACACTTCCCACCACCACCCATTTACTATGCTTGTGGCACATCAACAAGTGTGTTTTGGCAAAGTGCAAAGAGTATGTTGGCACGGATGATTTTGCTCAAGAGGTTATGGACAAGTGGGCCGAATTGGTAGATGCTCCAACAGTTCCAGAATTTGAAGCTCATTGGATTGAATTGTTTAACATGTGCAAGCTTAAACACAAGTTGAAATTTGCCACTTATTGTTCTACTACATGGTTGGTCCACAAGCAGAAATTTGCCAAGGCATGGACAAATCATGTGATGCATTTTGGAACAACAACAAGTAACAGGTACAAAAATTATGTTATGACTTGTTATATGTATTTCATTTCATAGATTATTACAGTATTAATTCTTACATGTGCGTTGTTGGTTTGCAGGGTTGAAGGTGCACATGCCAGCTTGAAGTTGATGTTGCGGAACAGTAAGGGTGACCTGGCCACATCATGGGATGCGTCGCATAGTTTGACCACCAATCGTCACACTGAGATAGTAGCATCGTTTGAGTGCAGTATGAATAAAATTGATCACCTTTTCAAGACCCCTTTCTACACAAATATTAGGGGATTTGTGTCAATCAAATGCCTGAAACTCATTGATGCTGAACTGACAAGAATGCGAGCCTGCGACGGCAGATGCGATTGCTTATTGAGAGAGACTCATGGACTACCTTGCGGTTGTCAACTTGCAGGTTACCGGTCAACCACTCTCCTGTCAAATACTTCCAATTATTTATATTTGTGATTCAATGTAACATGTCTGTGAACTTGCAGATTATGAGAGGATTCCGTACGAGGTCATTCATCCATTCTGGAAGAGCCTAAGTTGGGAGCATGTACCTGTTGCAGATACTGGCAGCTCAGATATTTGCGGACTAAACCATGGAGAGATGCACCCAGAAGTTGAGGCACTGACACGTTATTTCCATTCTTTGGATACTGGAGGGCAGAGTATGGTAAGGAGGAAGCTTCAGGCGATATATTGTCCTGAAAGGAGTACACTATGTACTCCTGAGCTTCGGATAAAGTTCAACCGCACTCCTAAGTTGAAGGAGAGCAAACAACCCAAGGATCGAGCAATAGGATCCTTGACTCGTGATCCTTCAGTGTTTGAACTTACTGACAAGAAGATTAAAGAGGAAAAGAAGTCTTCACAACCAGCAAAGAGGAAGAAGCGTGTGAAGAAGTCTGATACAAGCCATTTCATGTGTAACTTTCCAGCCTTTCTCCATCCATATATTGACACAATTACAGATGTTGAGGATGATGGTAACTGTGGCTATAGATCCATTGCTGCATTACTGGGGCATTCCACCGGTCAGGACGGTTGGCCTTGGGTTAGGGCTTCATTGATTCAAGAACTTGAGACCAATGTGTTAATGTATAATAGGATGTGGGGCACAGATGTTGTTTATGGCTTACATGATCGTCTCACTCTTCCTCTTGGTGACCCGGCCACCCCTGACAAATGGTTTCAACTGCCAGAGATGGGATACCTTGTTGCCACAAAGTACCAATTGGTTCTCGTATCCTTATCCTCTATGGGTTGTAACACATACTTTCCACTGATAGGAGCCGGCCCACGAGATGAGCATACTGTTATAGCTATTGGACATGTGATAAATCACTGGGTACAGGTATATTTTGATCAAATACACTAATATTTTAGTTGCCTACTAGCTTGTCGATTAATTTTTGTATGTGGAAGTTATCTAATTTTATGGTTATTCTCTAAAATGCAGCTCCAATTAACTCCTGGACATCCTATGCCGACTATTGTTCCCCAGTGGGATTGGCACGCTGATCTTGCCTCCAAATACTGGCGCAACCTATATGGTCCACGTTTAGGCATGTACGCTGCACAATTCCAAGCTTGGCTTGGTGCTTTTAGTGGTCATGCGGACTATGTGGACATCACCACAGATTGAATGTTCTTGTATTGTGTATATTAATTTGTAAACTCTCTGTAATTTGGTAGAATGTGGCCCTTATCACAGGTTGTTGTTAATGACAACTATTTAGACATCATCGTAGATTGGCAGGTTCATGCGTGTACTTTTGGTAATGTTAATTTGATGTACTTTTGGTAATGTTAATTTGATGTACTTTTGGTAATGTTAATTTGATGTACTCTTGTCATTTTCATTTTCATTACCCTCCACCACCAACCCTGACATTACTCTCAACCACCAGCCCCAACCACTCTTCTACCATCCACCAGTACACCTTAAATGTTTTGACCGCACTCCTGAGCTATAAATCTCTGTTGTGTCTTGCCTCTTCTTCTTACTCTTCATTCCTCATCTTCCTGTCTATTGTGTCTTGCCTCTTCTTCTTACTCCTCATTCTACACAATGGAACAAGACCCAAATTCATTCCTCCGCCATTGCAAAGGTCAAAGCAACAACTCTGGCAGCTCTCGTCCTCTCATTCCTGGCCCAGCTGGCGCCATCCAGGCTGCCATGTATGCCCGTAGATCCACCCCTAACACACCACTCATTCCGACCCAGGAAATCGTGAGGCGTGTGCTAGATCATGGATCAACCGAAACCGATCCTGATTTCAACTCACATGCTTGGCTATCAGCCCTGCAAGAGTGGGGAATTGCCACTCCGTTGGGCTCTCTGACAGCGAATGTTGAGAGGGTGGAGAATGTTGTTGCTGTTATCAAATCTTGCACTCCCAATGGGTTTGGAGATGCGAAAGTTACCCTCAAGGTATGTCTTGTCCTTGCTTTTGTAAGGCCTTGTTTTTGGTCCCCCTTGACTAACCGTTCTTATTTACTTCTCAAACGATTTCAAAAATTTAGGACCCCACGGGTGCTGTTGATGCTAGCATCCATCGCAAGGCCTTTACTCACAGTGAATTTGCGAATGACATAACTGTTGGATCTGTTCTCGTTCTCCAAAAGGTCTGAAACCTAAACATGAAACTTGCTTCATTTTTTGGATAGATAAGCATGGTTTAATTAAAGTATACATTTCACTTGTAGGTTGCTGTGTTTGCACCTAGAGGAACTGTTTGTTATCTTAATATAACATTGCCCAACCTAGTGAAGGTATTCCCAAAAGATTGCGGACCCCATGACTTCATCGATATCACAGAGGAATAATTTTGTTTTCGGTGTTGCTTATGTTTAATTTGGTTGTGTAACCGTTTAACTTATTGTCATGGATTACTACATGCTTTGAATTATTTATGTTGTCGTTGTTTCTGTTTTTTTCATTATAAGAGTCATAATATTAAGACTAAAAATATAACACATGTAAATAAAACGAGGCAAGAGTCATAACATAACATAAAAAGTCCTAACATATACATAATAATGGATCCCACATAACAAGTGTAATAAAATCACTCTCCCCGACCCCGCCCCCTGCGACCTCTGGGTCCACGAGCTCTACCTCCATGAACACCCTCTCCAGGATCACCCTCTCCACGAGCTCTGCCTCCACGGGCTCCGCCTCCACGGGGTCTGCCTCCACGAGCTCTCCTCCACGAGCTCTGCCTCCCGCAGCTGCGGCTCCTCGAATAGCAGAAAAGGCAACTCCCTGGGTACCAACGAAGGAACTCCGTCGAAAGAGATCGAGCGCCCTCTCCGTGAGGATTCGGGGCTGTGTCCCTGGAGCAAGAGCACCTGACACCTCCAGTGACTTCTCCAACAACTCCACACCCCTACGTATAGCAGACCGCATAAAAATAATATACAAAAAAAAATTCATTAACAAAAATCATAATTGAATGAATAAAAATAATATACAAGTTTAGAATCCAAACTTACCACGGCACTAAGCTCCTCCCTCCTATCCTCAGGGATGATGAACACATGGGACACTCTGCTATACCACCTCATGTAACCCTCCACCGCCTCTCCCGGATATGTAGCAGGTATCCCCTGAGGGCGGAGGTGCGGCTCAAACTCAGCATAGGTAGCATCTGCGGTCTCAGCAAGGGACCCCGTCGTCTGGATCTCAGAGGGGTGTCGAGGGATGTCCTGTATGTAGCCAAACTGGCGCATAACCCGCTCTGGTAGATGTCGGCTCACAGACCGGCCGTAAGGTGTCCTGATGTAGCCGGAATAGAGGGCCCTGGGATCCCGCGGTCGAACAGCTCGATGGTCCTCAAAAGGGGTCCATGTGATATCATCCACTGTAAGCTCATCGAGCATGACTCGTCTCTCATCGAGTCCTGAATGCGCGATCCGGGACGTGGACCACCGCTGCGCCCTAGGCTGGTCCTGTGTGTAGCCGGGGACCTCCGTCCTGATAATGACGCTGCTGGATATGTACTCATACGCCCATGACAGCAAGAGGGAGGTGAACCCACCGATCTGGGCTGTCTTCCTGCGGGAAGCACGACTCAGCTGTTCGTACAACGATGCCAGCGCAATCGCACCCCACGCGTACTCTGACACGCGACCGAGGTCCTCAAGCATCCCGATCCAGTAGACAGTAGTGTGGTAACCACCACTCTTGCTGGCAAAGAAGATGGCACCAAGCTGGTTCACCAGCCAGATCCTAGCAGCATCCTCATAGCGTCCCTCTACAATGAATTAAGTTAACAGTTATTAATAATACGCTAAAAATAAATACAACTTAATAAAGTAATGATTAAGACATACCATCCATAGCAGACGTGTACATGGTCTTCAGAGTAATGAACCGAATGTTCTGGCCACCCGCCGCCTCAAACTCAGGCAGATAATCAGCAACAGATCCTCCCAGGAGCTGGGCGCAGAGCGCTGCAACCTCATCTCGCTCCCCTCTGCCCGGAGTGTAGAACCTCGACCCTGTGGGAAGATGGAGAATAGCAGACACATCGTCCAGGGTGATAGTCATCTCCCCGAACGGCATGTGGAAGCTACTCGTCTCCTCATGCCATCTCTCAACAAGGGCCAGTATGACAGCTGGGTCCGTCTCCGGTAACCCGCACCAAGGCAGGTGATACAAACCCGTCTGCTGCAGCAGCTGTCGCACATGTGTGTGGGCCTCTGAATCGCCATCACAGGGGAGGTTCCATACCTTCCCCCCAACAGTGGCCACCCTCAATGTCCGACGGTCCACGTACCGCGGGTCTGTGCGAAGAAGTGCCTGCCACGTCCAAGGAGCCTTGTGGTCAGGATAATGCGCAAGAAGCGACAGATCCTCAGGCCCCCCGGGAAACGGTGCCACCCTCTGGATGAGGTCGTCATCCGCACCGCCCCATGCCCCCTCCTCTGGCACCACATCTGGCACGACATCAGCAGCATCAATCTCCTCCTGGAGAATAAGAGGCTCCTCCTCCTCACCACTAAGCTCAAAAGAAGAAGAAGACTCCTCGCCACTAGGCTCAGAAGAAGATGTCTCCTGACGAGGTAACTCAGCCATCGGAGACAACGGAGTAGGATCCAGCTCAGCCGCATCCCTAGTAGCAGACGGAGCGGGGGTAGCTGACGGAGCCCCGACCGGAGTAGCAGATGGAGCCGGAGTAGCTGACGGAGCCTCGACCAGAGTAGCAGATGGGGATGGAGACGGAGCTGAAGCCTCTATTGCTTGAGTGGCTGCAATATGGTCGCCGCGCCTGGTAGAAGCATGCAAGCGCTCGTGTCGATCCGCTGGATCCTCACTAGTAGAAGCATGTCGTGACCTCTTCCTCCCGCCCTTCATTCTCGCTATCTGTGCAAAACAAACAAATTTAACAATACTTGTCATAATAAGTAAAGCATTTTCACATATGAGCATATCATTTGAGTCATTTTTTTACTTAATCAGGAAATTTCCAATCAATCATTTAGCAACTAACCATATGAAAAGGAAAATATAGAGAATTAGTTGTTAGTTTGCATGTGAATGTGATTAAATTAAATTTCTAGCTGTGTTAAGGTCAAGCAACCATCATCACAAGCAAACAAAAACAATAAACAACTTTCCTAATTACAACACATGAAGCATATGATTTGAGCGCTTAATCTTTTCCAATAAACAATAAACAACTTTCCTAATCACAACACATCAAATCTATCTTGATCTTTTCCAATTCTCAACAAATCAGCAAAGTAATCCTGGAAGTTAAATACATGCCATGGTTAAATATTGGAAATAAATTTTGGAAGTCTGCACTGTCATATCGGAAATTCATTTTCCATTATCATATCGGAAAATCATTTTCCATTATCATATCGGAAATTGATTTTCCGATATTACAGTGAACCCAGAAACAGACCCAAATGCACCCCACTCGTGCCCATACTCATTTCATGGAATTTCAGGCAACAAAACACAACAAAACCTACCTCTAATCATCAATCAACTACCCTAGTGTTCAACCATTGACCTAATTCAAACTTGAAATGTGAAAATCATTGAAATCAAAACTTACCTTTTGAATGTAATGGAATGGGTCTTTGTGGGAGCTTTGATGATGATTAGAACCGACCTTTGAGATGATTGAAGTGGTGGAACGGAGCTTTGAGAGAGATTGAAGAGGGTGTGATTTGGGGAGGGAAATTTGGGTTTTGAAAATAATGGGTTTCAAAACCCAAACTATCGAGTTTATATGTCATGATCGGTAAATGATTACCCGTTATAGTGTCGGGTAATCATTTACCGTTATTAATCAACTGGTTTTTTAGTAATTTCGCCCCTTCAGGTGGGGCGTGAGGCCTAATGGGTGGGGTGTTAAACCCAAATCCCCTAGAATAGTGCTTTGAAAATCACTAGATCCATGTATGACACGCCATCAAAATCAAAATCACAATAACTGTTTCCTAAACTAGAGCCAAATTGTTTTGTGTGAGTGTTGATTTCGGTTGAACTAAATGTGGATCAAGTTTAGAGCTAATGTACATGTTAAAATCTCACTTCTCTGATTCAAGTTAAATTGAATGTGTCAAATTGCAACTTCTCCATTAATGCATTAAGATACATAAAATTGAGTTAGCATCTACTCCAACATCAAACTAAACATGCACCGAAACTCACTAACTTTCTCGGAAAATTTTACTAGTGCTACATTTTTTTTGTATTGTCAATGCATCTCCACATCTGACAATTATGAATTTAATCTATTGACGTTGAAATCACATTAAAAGAATTGATATTTTAAACAAATCATTTTTTATGTGTACCGTTCAAGCTCAACATAATGCGGAAGGATCATTATTGTATTCTTGAAGAAAAAAAAAAACACTTAAGGAGCTTGGGTTATTAGTGCTACGTAGTACGCTCTTCATACTATATATATACTCTTAACATAATAATGTTATCGGAGTTTTAGAATCTTGATAGCATGACATATTCTTACATAACAATGTTAAGATTTTAGAATATGGTAGCGTTCTTATGATGAGAGCACACAACGATAGAATGTGGTGTTCGTAAAATACATTCAGAAAAATCAAATAATTTTAAATATGAGCAAACTATTAGATTATGAAATTCTTTATTACCAAGTCGAATTTTAGATTTTAGAACACCAATTATAACGGCTTTTTGGAAAAATGAGAGGTGATATGTTTTGTGGGGCCAATGATATATGTTTTTTTTTATAGGTCTATGTTAGTTGTTAATTGTTAGAAAATTAATTCCTTCGCCAGGATTCGAACCCTGACCTTCACCCTGCAAATCCCTTCATTCTCATAACTCACAAAGTGAGCTACCCTTCCCCCGGTGATATATGTATAAACCTTTCTCAGTTTCTCTTAATAGCTTTCAATCTTTTATATCACAGGAGTAATCAACTTGGACTCGAGTTCAGAAAAACTTGGACTCATTCACACTATAATTTTTTTCTACTTCAAATCCAATTATTTTTGTTTTAATTCCAATTACATCACATATTAAATTTTATATGTTTTCTTTCTTATTTCTATTTTTCTCCTACCTCTTTCTCACTCATCACTCATGATAGATGTGTGCAAAATATTTGCGTAGGAGTAACTTGTTAGTGGCCCGTCTATCATTATCTTATTATTATCATCACATCATTTTCTTTTGTTTTCTTGACGGAATCATCACATCATTCTTGGTTGCAATAAAGATATGGATGTTAGTTACATCATTTTCCTTATTAGGTTTTCCCAAGGGGGTTTTTCCTAGTAAGGTTTTAATGAGGCTTCCTCTCTAAAATCATTTTCCAATGGACTTGGGTGGGATTGTGGAGTGTGCAGGTTCTCTGTTTTGTAACTGTTTATAGTTACATTTAGTCTACTCTTTCTTTCTTTCATCTTTCTCTTCTTCTCTTGTATTGGGTTGAAGTACCCCTTGTACTTTTCTTCAATATAATTCCAAATTGCTTATAAAAAAAAAAGTTACATCATTTATAGGTTTGACTATGGTGGCTTTAAATATTAGATCAATTAAAGATCTTAGCATAAGTTATAGTGATGGCAATATTTAACAACTCTAGTAGGTTTTCGGGTTTTTTCATGATTTTTTTCTTTCAATAAGTATATTTAAAATTATATTACTTTAAGTATTAATATTGAAAATTGAGTAACTATACACACTCCTTAACCACCTATACCAAAAAGAGAAAAGAATAGAGATGAAAGATATGAAAAAAATACAATTGATAATTAAATTTACATATATTAAAAATTATGGATCCGTGAGCCTATGTTGCATGAGCTAGCTATATGTGCAAGATGATATTTTTACCTTTGATATAATGTTAAAATATTAGATGAATGTAATTGAATGAACGAAATGACTAAACTATCCTCTCTAACCCTAGTTCATTTTCTCTACTCTATCACACTAATTTAAAAGGCAGTTTGTCAATTTTTATTGATGCACTAAAAGCTATACTACAAATCCCTTTGTCCATGGTAGCTAAGGATGATGAAATGTTTTGGCCTTTTGCCACGGATGGGCTCTATGACACTAAATCCGGTTATGGTTTCATTAGACAGCAAAAGGTGGCCCGTACAACTTCTTCTTCTAGTGGTGCACAGGTTCCTATTAGTTTTTGGAAGGCTCTATGGAAGGTAGTGTGGCGTGTGGTTAGAGGAATCCTCCCCGTCCGGAAACCACTGAGGGTGAGAGGTATTGATATTGAGGAGGTGTGCCCTTTCTGTCAGGTGGAAGATGAATCGATTGACCATCTTATGGTGAGGTGCATGGTGGTGGTACGATGGTGGTTTGTGATCATGGGAGGCTTGCGAGTGAATTCTTTTTCTACTGTCCAGGAATTATTGCAACAGGTCTTTGAGCTCAATGATCCAGCTTTGGCAGAAAAGTGTGTGAATTTTATGTGGGTAATTTGGGAAGCACGCAACAAGCTAGTGTTTCATGGTATGCAGGTCGTTCTCGACACATTGGTGGCACGTCTACAGGTGGTAGAAGCTCCTCATCGCATGAGTCCGGTGCCATAGATTGACATCGTGAAGATGAACTTTGATGGGTCTTGGGTGGTTGGTCGTGCGTCCGGGTTGGGCTGTGTTGCTCGGAACCAAGAAGTTATGGCGGCAGCGACGACGTTCCCGGTGGATGCTCCATCACCTTTAGTGGCTGAAGCAATTGCTTTTAGATGGTGTCTTTCACTTTCTGCAAATCTTTTCTTCCAAGAGATTGAGTTACAAACTGATTGTCTACAAATTTTTGAAGCTTGGAATAAGTCTATGCCTGGTGCTTCTTATTTTGTTTCTATTATTCAGGATTGTAAGGATTTGGTTTCATCTTTTTCTAGTTTTCGTTTGTCTTTTCTTAAAAGATCCGGTAACTTTGTAGCTGATTACTTGGCTAAGAACTCCTCAAGGTATCCCAACTGCGTTTGGATTGAGGAGGTTCCCCCGGATTGTGTTAGTTTGATTGCGTCTGATGTCACTGCCTCAATGACTTCTTGATTTAATATAATATCCACGTTCAAAAAAAAAAATGATGCACTAATACATCATTTACAAGCCAAGTCGTCACCGTAGGCCGTAGTCACTAGCCATCATCATACCTAGGTCACAAACTTATTTTTTCCTAGTTCCCACTCAACTCTCTTTTTCTCTACTCTTCAATTACTCTTCAATTGATCATAAGCAAGGAGAAAATCATTTATAATATTGTGTTTGATTTTGAAAGGAGTGGTACAAGCGCAAGTGGTGAATGTACATTTCCTTAAAGGATTTCGCCTAGGCTTCTGGCCTGGGTTCGATCCCCTCTAAGGTAAAAAATAATACATTTGTGGTCAGGGACACCACTACCGCATCCCGAGCCAGATTAGTGATAAGTGCCAATTTTACCTATTTTGATGAGAAATTTAGGCATTTATCCTTGTCAATTCATGATAAATCTTGACCAAATCTACTTCTTTTGATTAGAACTTATTGATAGATGAACTTTAGAATAGAATGTGCTTAAGTTTGATTTTCATCTTGATTTGTGTTGAAGGATTGAAGATTCAAGGAAGATGACAAGCTTTGGCAAGAAAAAAGGAGTTTGAAGATGTGTTGGGCGCCCAGCGGGTTGCATAGGCCGCCCAGCGCCCATGGCGGTTCCAGAAACCCAACCTTGAAGGAATCTGGCCACCCAGCGCCCAAAAGAGGCCGCCCAGCGCTCTGTACTGCTATTTTTCAATACAAAAAGCTTCTTTTAAGAATTTGGTGGAAAAACGGGATCAGAACAGAACCCAAACAGAGGGGAAACACAAGAGAAACATGGAGAGAGGCTTAGGAGGCTAGAGAAGATGCTTGGACATCGGATTCGGCGGCGAGACATCGCGACGGTTTTGGTTCTTCTCATTGTTCTTCTCTATTTGTAAAGTTATCCATGAAAATGGATAGCTAATCTCTCTTTTGTTGGGGTTTGATGTAATTGATTGATACTTATGTTTTCTATTTGATTCTCCTTGATATAAATCATGTTCTTTGTTTATGAGTTAGTGATTCTCTCTTGATCTTCATGTTATGTTTTAGTTTGCGCACCTAGAACATATATGCTTGATTCGGCGTGAGAGCGAGAGCTATATCGCCTAGAGTCCGAACTAGAGTTAATCACCTAATAATCCTAATTGCTAGACATAGAGTTAGGTTTGTTAGTCACTTAAACACCTAAGCTTCATGATAACTATCTTTCTTAATCATGTGAGACATCAATGTTCAGGATTAGAGAGTTATTGCTATCCACTCATACGAGACATCGATGATGTAGGGTTGAACTAGGGTAGATGAGTCATAAGCATAGACTTGGTTGTATTTGAATCACTAGAAGGCACAGAGGTCATTCAATGAAATCTCATCCCAACAATTCCTCATACCTGTTGTTTCTCTGTTATTTTACTTGTTTTCATTTACTTTCATGTTCTTAAACAAACAATCAAACTATTGTGCAACCAACATTTAAGCTTGACAACTATTGAACGGCATAAGTATTACACCTCCCTGTGGATACGACAAAACTCTTTACTATACTACAATTGAGTCTTAAGAGATTCAAACGTAGAGTGGTAAAAAATCTTTCAACAAATTGGCGCCGTTGCCGGGGAGGTGTGCCAATACTAATTGCATTGTGATAGTTTTCATTCTTGAATGATTGTAAATACAGTGTATAGTTTTTGTTTTCAGTTTAATTTTCGCTGTTGTTACTAATCTCTTGTGTTAGCTTGTGCTTTCGTTTTCATTCAATCGGCTACTCAAAGAGACAAGAGCAACAAGAAGCTTCTGAGTCACTAACCTCCAAAAATGCAACAACCATCAGTAAGAGATCAGGTAATGTGGTGTGATATTTGTTTTAACACTCACTATGTGGGTTATTGTCCTTTTCAGGAAGTACATGTATCACCACCACCATATCCGTCATACTATTCCCCAGAACAGGATAGGATTGCTAAGCTTGAGGATACCTTGGTACAATTCATGTAGATTTCAATAGTTAACCAAAAGAATACCGAGGCTTCCATCAAGAACCTAGAAAATCAAGTGGGGCAGCTAGCACAACAAATATCTGAATATGGTAAGGCTGTTGTGGAAGCAAAAGAAATTGAGAAAGAAAATGAGGAAGAAAGTGAGGAAGAAGAGAAAAAATCAAAAAAAGAAGATAAGGGTCCGACCCTTCACCACTTACCGACTCCTTCAAGCCCTCCAAAGGTAAAACATGAAGTGGATGAGGTAAGCTTTAAAGATTTTGATAGTGTATCACATCACCAATGCAATGATGAAATCCTTAATGTTGAGCATATAGGCTTTGTGTTCGGTGATAGGTTTGATGAGCATATTGCATCAATTTCTTCAAAGAATTGTAAATTTGCATTCATTCATATGCATGTAAATAGCTTGACATGTGATTTGAATGTAGGTGCACTAAGTTGGACCGTGAAAAGAAAGAAAAAGAAAGAATTTTTGATGGCTTGGAAGGATTTTGGTAGAACATTTGATGAAATCCAAGTCAAACAGCCTAAGAAGAGGAAGGGGTTATATTATAACCCTTGTTTATGGTCACCTTGATTGTGTTTGCGTCAAGCTAATGACGTTAAACGAGCGCTTCCTGGGAGGCAACCCAGTGTTTTTATTGCTTTTGTTATATTTATGTGTTTTCATGTGTTTTTAGAACTAGGGTCGTGATTTTGTGAAGCTTTGATTAAATTTGTGCTTTAAGGTGCTTCACAAATTTTGATAGATATATTGAGTGTGTTTAAAGGTTTTGGAAGCAATGAAAGTGATTAATTTGGAATTTGAGGGGTTGACTTGTGAAAATGCATGAAAACTGACTGAAATATGGATCCTGTAAAATTTTTGTGAAAAACTTGAATTTGAGGTTTGTAGCAGGTCCAAATTATGGTTTAGCATGCATATGGATGGGTGGTTTGTATGGTTTGAGTGTTTTGCAAAATATGAGGTATGAGGTTGTAAGTTCCAGTTGAAAAACTAGTCCCTTCTAGCCATTTACTGCATAAAAGGTGATAATTTTCATTCCAATCCTTTGAACAAGCTCAATTTTGCATTCTCATGTTGATTTGTATGTGTTAGGATAGTTTCATTCGGAACTTGGTGAGTTTTGAGGTCACTTTATGTGTGAATGCTTGAATTAGTGCTTTTCTTGATCATGAGTGGTGATTTGAGGGAATTGTGTACTATAATGTATTCTAAGGTCTTGAACAAGTTTTAAATGATGTTAATACATGATTTTGAGGCTTAGCATAAAGAAAATGTAAGTAGTTCTAAAAATGAGGTGTTGAGTTGTGAAAATAGTGCAAATTGAACCTTAAATGGAACCTCAAGTGATTGTTGTGCTAGATGCGTTGAATTGTCAATTTTAAGCTATGCACAAGTTTCTTAGGGTATTTATGTGTGCTTGGACTAAGCGGCATGTACTAGAAATGAATATATCAAATTATGGCCTATCAAGTTGTGAAAAAGCATGGAAACTTGTCTTTGAAGACTTGGATTGTAAATCTTTGATGAATTATGCTTGATTGTTAAATTTTAGGGCTTGGACAAGTTTTAAATGATATATGAATGTGAGTGAATCAATTGGCATGATCGGTAAGTGTAGAACTCAAAATTGGACCGATCGAGTTGTGGGTTTTGAGTTTACTTGAGTTTTTACACTGCAAAGGGCGCCCAGCGCCCATCTGATAGGGCTCAGCGGCCTCAAACTCTGATGCCGACCGCTCAGCGCTATGCAGAGGCCGCTCAGCGCCACCCCCTTATCAGCAATTCACTCTTTTATTCAAATGAGCATAACTTCTTCATTTCTTATTGGATTTAAACTAATGACCACTCTCTGGAAAGCTCTTGAAATCTATTTTCATATGGACTAGGGTTTGAGTTGTTTCAATGCTTTGATATTCTCATTTATCTCTTGTACTCTAACCTGTTTTTTAGTGACTGTAAGGCAGATTAACAGGTGAATCATGCAATTTGGCCTGAGGACAGTCCAATTCCCATGGAGGGAGAAAGAGATCAAAGATTTAAGTAGAGAGCTTGGTTCAAAGCATTCACATCTTGAGGGAGTCCTTTGCACTTTGTTTTTAGTTTCTTTTTAATAGTATAGTATATATAGCACTTGTGTCCCGATTTCCATGATTCTCTGACTGTTTTCAATACTAGCATGACTTTGTGAGAATTGCTTGATATGTGCTATAAAAACTGAATGGTTCCATGACTGAAATTGTGATTGCACTCATTGATACCATGACTTGATATGATTGCATGATTTATTTGGAATTCTTGAAGCATACATGAAAATTACTTGAAATCAGGGAAATTTGAAACTTTTTAGCCTGTGAGGGAGTGTTCCTATACACTGTGAGTTGAGAGAACATCACTGAATTATATGGTTAACTTTGTTTGAGTCTCTTACGAACATTGGTTGCATGGAATTTATGGGAAAGGATCAAGGCATATTTTGTTATGTACAAATAGCTACTTAGCCAAATAGCCTACCTATGTCAATTAAAATCCATTTGCTACCCCTTTGAGCCTGAAAGTTGAAGATTTGTGTTTTGTTCATGATTATAACCCTAAACCTAAAAGAAAAACAATGACTTTCCTAAGCTTGATAGGCTAAGAGAGCATTTATTAATGAGGGTTTTATGCAAGTTGGGGGGAGAATGCTATTATGGTTTGTATATTGTGTCAATCTCTTTGTAAGTACTTTGAAAAATGTTCATGTTTATATGCTTCAAAATAAATCAAAAAGAAAAGAAAAGGAAAAGGAGAAAAAAAAAAGAACAAAAAAGAGAATAAAGAAGAGATTGATGAAAGATAAGGGTTAAGTTCAATTGAAAATGGTGAATGAGAGTTAGTTTAAAGCAAGTTGAGGGGAGTGAATATAATGAAAGTAAAGTGTGATTGCTCTCTTTTCTTGTTGAGTTTCTTTGCATATCCTGAAAAACCAAACTCTTTGAAGCCTAGCCTCATTACAACCCTATAAAGACCTTAGTGATCCTTGATTGAACATGTAGCTTTGATGATTGTGGAGACAAGTAACAATCTTGACTTCTGTGATTCAGTGATGTACATGAGCGAAACACTGACCTTGCCTGATTTACATGTTATATCTTGGCTTGATTGAGTGATTCCCTTATCAAGAGTAATTGATTGTATGTCTATTGAATTCCAGGTTGAATAAGTAGTTGTATTAATGTTATGCATTTTCTTGTGGGCATCATGTTTCTATTTTGGATCATTGATTCAATCCATGTGAGATCTTGCAAAGTGAGCTTTGAAAAAGTTTTTGTCATGCTTGTTTGATTTAAGTCTTTACCTTTTGTTTGAGGACAAACAAAGTGCTAAGTTGGGGGGAGTTGATAAGTGCCAATTTTACCTATTTTGATGAGAAATTTAGGCATTTATCCTTGTCAATTCATGATAAATCTTGACCAAATCTACTTCTTTTGATTAGAACTTATTGATAGATGAACTTTAGAATAGAATGTGCTTAAGTTTGATTTTCATCTTGATTTGTGTTGAAGGATTGAAGATTCAAGGAAGATGACAAGCTTTGGCAAGAAAAAAGGAGTTTGAAGATGTGTTGGGCGCCCAGCGGGTTGCATTGGCCGCCCAGCGCCCATGGCGGTTCCAGAAACCCAACCTTGAAGGAATCTGGCCACCCAGCGCCCAAAAGAGGCCGCCCAGCGCTCTGTACTGCTATTTTTCAATATAAAAAGCTTCTTTTAAGAATCTGGTGGAAAAACGGGATCAGAACAGAACCCAAACAGAGGGGAAACACAAGAGAAACATGGAGAGAGGCTTAGGAGGCTAGAGAAGATGCTTGGACATCGGATTCGGCGGCGAGACATCGCGACGGTTTTGGTTCTTCTCATTCTTCTTCTCTATTTGTAAAGTTATCCATGAAAATGGATAGCTAATCTCTCTTTTGTTGGGGTTTGATGTAATTGATTGATACTTATGTTTTCTATTTGATTCTCCTTGATATAAGTCATGTTCTTTGTTTATGAGTTAGTGATTCTCTCTTGATCTTCATGTTATGTTTTAGTTTGCGCACCTAGAACATATATGCTTGATTCGGCGTGAGAACGAGAGCTATATCGCCTAGAGTCCGAACTAGAGTTAATCACCTAATAATCCTAATTGCTAGACATAGAGTTAGGTTTGTTAGTCACTTAAACACCTAAGCTTCATGATAACTATCTTTCTTAATCATGTGAGACATCAATGTTTAGGATTAGAGAGTTATTGGTATCCACTCATGCGAGACATCGATGATGTAGGGTTGAACTAGTGTAGATGAGTCATAAGCATAGACTTGGTTGTATTTGAATCACTAGAAGGCACAGAGGTCATTCAATGAAATCTCATCCCAACAATTCCTCATACCTGTTGTTTCTCCGTTATTTTACTTGTTTTCATTTACTTTCATGTTCTTAAACAAACAATCAAACTATTGTGCAACCAACATTTAAGCTTGACAACTATTGAACGGCATAAGTATTACACCTCCCTGTGGATACGACAAAACCCTTTACTATACTACAATTGAGTCTTGAAAGATCCAAACGTAGAGTGGTAAAAAATCTTTCAACAATTAGTCACGTGAGACCCCTTTCCCCGTAGAGACTGGTGCCCAAATGACCAAAATGCATTAACCTCTCATATTATCAAGTATACATTTATATTACCATTAAAAAATTCGTTCATAACTAGCCTGCAATAACAAATTAAACTATACAATAAGGTAGTGACTAAGTACAAATTAAATGAGATGATTCTAAGTGATGATTTGATGCAATCAAATCTTCTCAGTTTGACAAAACATGTTTTTCGGTATAGTGTAGATTTGATGCAATTAAATCTCATATTCAACACAGTCGATTCTGATTAGATTGATAATATATGTTTCCTCTTAAACGTTCCCTAAAAAGTCATGTGTCGCCAACAATAGCAATTTTGGACCATAAATATTGAAAACATATTCAATGTAATGTCTTTGTGAACAAGTTAACATGTTGATATGCGAATGTGCAAGACTTTGATGAGACCCTTGACAACTATGAACTATGTCTCACACAAAGTAGATGTTGCGGGAGAGGTCATACATAGAGTTCCTTTAAGCTACTTATTATAAAGATCACGCTCATGAAAACCTGTACTCTCTAAGGAGATTCTAACGCATGGAAACACTCTTTAATGAAATTTCTTGTCAGTAAATATATAAGTTTAAAAACATTGGATAAATTGCACTCACCTCTCTCTTGAGGTTTATCATTGTTGCACTAATCTTCCCTTCATAATTTAACAAGATAATAACCACCCTTATTTTATTGAAAACATTGTACTAACCACCTTGAGGTTTAAAATTATTGCACTAATTTTCCCTAAATAATTATAACACTCAACACCCCTCTATTATTCAAAATAATATATAAAGGAGGAGAGTTCAATGCATTTAGCAAACTAGATAAAATGTCAATACAATAATGATAAATTTTAGGGAAGGTGAATGTAATTTTTCCTAAATCTTTAAAAAAAAATTGAGAGATTCTCACGGGAAAACCAATAATGCTCTTTTGTTCCAAATCTTTGCACCATATAAAATTTGAAAACCGAAGTGAGGTAGCCCCAAATCCCAAATCCAACTAAATTACAAAGCTAAACTAGTTTAAGTAAGTTGATTGCGTGATCATAGTTAGCATGATTGTATGTATTATATAAAATATAAATAGACAACAAGTCTTGGTAGTATATTTTAACAAGGAGAGGAGTAATGGAAAAGGAATCACATTCTAAACAGATCCCTCTCCCCAATTTGGACCATTATGAGATTCATAATGACATTTCAACATAACAATCACCTTATTTCTCTCAACATCTTCTTCCATAAATATCACAACAAATACTTCAATTTTTCTATCACTCGCTCACTACGAGTTGGATGTCTACGCTACGCGGATGTGTGTCGCCGGTCAATCATTTTCCTTTTCTAACACTCACTAACTGAGTTGGATGTCTACGCTATGCAAATGCGTGTTGCGTGTCAATCATTTTCCTTTGTTAAATACTCTCACTCTCACTCCAATGTAAGAAAGAAGTAAGACAAAGGTCACGAGTTTATTACATTCACTAATCTCCGGGCACGGTTTCAGAGAAATGGGAGAAGAACGACAACAAAAACAGAGACAGACATGCGCACATTAACACCAACAACAACAACAATTGGAAGAAACAAAGAGAGAAAGAACCTTTTGCTTTTCTCTTCACTCTCTCTCTCTCTCTCTCTGAAAAGAACTGATTGAGATTCTTTTCTCTCTGCCACCATCATCATCTTCATCATCATCTTCATTCTTCTTTTTATCCTTTTCCAGAGATCGTGCTGCTTCTGCTTTCAGCTTCTTCCCTCTCACTCTGTTGTTAGCGTATGCAGGGTGAGATGGGTATTCAATGGCGATGCTGAGAATGGCTCAGCCTCAACAGCATAACAATGACAGCAGTTTGAGCCAACAACACTTGGTCCTCCATGATTTTCTGGGCATGAAGCCCTCTGATGCTTCCCCTGATGTTAGGTTATCGGAGGTGACGCTTGCCGCCGCCGCCTCTTCCGCCGCTGCACGTGGTCCCTTTTCCTCCACCTCTGACACCGCTTCTGGTAAGTGAAAAAAAACCCCATTTGCTTCAACCTTCAAAATAAGTACTTTTCAGTTCAAATAATTGAAAAAAAAACTTTCTTTTAGGGACATTACCTCTTGCGGCTTGCCCATGAAACCCTTGTTTGGTTACTTTTGAGTTTTTTCCTGAATTGATTTAATGTTCTATATTCACCTTTTTTCACTTTCTGAGGGGTTTGTTTAGGGAGGTGAGTAATGGGGGTAAGGTTGGTTCTGTTGGTCTTTGTTTTCTTAGCATAAATGTCTTTGTGACTTTGTAGTAGTAATTTTTTTTTTTTAATTTCTCCCTTGAACATTTGGTCCTTCATTCTCTGATGTCTTAAAGACTGTTTTGATTTCAGTTCATTATTCTCTAACCAACTTTTCATGCATTCCAATGCACATTAAATAGAAGCAAAGTACTTTCAACTTTAAAGTAACTCAAATACAGACAGACTTGTCTTTCAGCAAGTGTGGTTTTAGGTAGTAGGAGTTGCTTCTTCTTTCTACTGGTATGCAATTATAGTATCAGGTTTTTTCTGTACTTTGTTTTGCTTTGCAGACTGCAGTGTGGTGTTTGGTTTGATTCTCTGTTTGTCTTCTACAAGTTTCACTCAATGTGATAATTGAGAGTGGGAGATTTCATGGAAATGCTGAATGAAAAGTTCTATTGTTCTGTGGACAGAAACTTTGTCATGCCCTGTCATGTGTGTGCAATGGGGATGATGATCATATGCTGAAAAGTTACATTTTTAGGTTTTTATCATAATTATTGTTATTGTGTTGTCTCTTTTTTCTTTTCTTGGTGTTTTAATCAATAAATGGGTGTTCTTAATCGGAAAAAATCTTATAGTTGAAAATACTTATTATTTATGGAAGTTTCCATTAAGGGTTATCGACTTATCGTTTCTTTGAATGTAATGCACTAATGTTTTTTCCCCTCATCAATTTGGTAGAAAAACAGGTAAGTAATCATCTCGAGGGAGTTCCGTACTATGGCCCGAGGGGTGATTTTTCTGGCACCGAGATAAGTAATAGACTGGTGGGAAACAAGAGAAGCAATTCCGATTCTACTTTTATGGGTTCCTCCAGAGATGCCTTCCAAATGGTCCCTGATTCCTTCCAAAACTCCCATTTGATGAAGGTTACTTTGAATTGTCACTTGATTCCTCTTCACCAATATTCTCAATAACCAGAAAAGGAAAAATCTTTAATTTCATCTTATCTTCTTTTATATTGTGAGTTCTGTTTTTATACAGGTTTTCCGGAATTCGGCTGGCGGAGATAAGTCTAGAAGGCCCAATGATGATGACGGGTTACTTGGTATGCCTTCACTGAAGCCATCTTCTGCTTCTCAGATATTTCAGCCTCCCACCAGCACCAGGATTGATGCTAGCAAATGGGAACGATCTATTCTCATGAACATTGGCTCTTCCGTGCAACATCCACTGCGTGGAGGGCAATTGACACCTTATGCACACCAAATGGCTTCAAACAGGATAAGGGATACCAATGCTGGTCCTTCCTATATCTCTCAGTCAGCTGCTGATGAAGGATCAAGAACTGGAATGAAGGGCCCTGGAATCTTAAGTTCTGTAAATACAACTGCTACTGCAGCCGAGAAAACTCCATCCACAGTGCTGCTTGGTGTAAGCAGGCCAAAGCCTCTACCTAATTTAATAGAATCATCGACACCTCCAAGGTAAATTTGTCGTTACAGTTGCTCAATTGCCCTCGGTTCTTTTATTTTCACTCCCCTTCACATTGGAAAAAGTAGAAGTTGCCTGACATTATGCATTTTGGTATTAATAGCAGTCAACATGGGCTGACATCTGCCAGCCGTCAGATGACTATTTTTTATGGAGGTCAAGCTCATGTTTTTGATGATGTCCACCCTCATAAGGTTAGATCGGATCTTCACATGGCTTATGGGTTTATTGCATTTCGTCAAAAAAGGCCTGAAATTAGTTTGTATTTGTGAATCATCACCGGAAACAATTTATGCCTTAAAATTTAGTTTGTGGTTTAGTCATACGTGTGATTTAACAATTGTTCTATCTACTACTAAAACTGCGGCGACAACATTTTTTTCCCCGAGCCCTACGGCAGCAAAGTTTTAAACTCATTGGAAGTTCTACTTTCATTCTTATTTTAATTGACAGACATGTGTGATATTCTAAGATCTAAGTTGATTTCTGTACCACGTTCATGTTGTGGTATCTACAACTAATTTTATCTGTTCATTGTACAATCTGGTGGCTGTGCTGAACCTGTAATAGATGATAAAAACACTTAGCAGCAACCAACAATAGTTTTGCTTAAGCTTTGGTTCCCAAAAGTTGTCTTTTTCTCTTACTGATTTGAACAATTATTCAAGTTCTGTTCTAGTCTTCCGGAGTACGCATTCTGCTGTTGTAAATGGAATATATTTGACGATTTTTATGGTTTTAGTCAAGGCAGTAGAATTTAAAGTTAGTTTATTTCATTCATCTGGGTGCAATAGCATTCTTCCACATGGATTTGATTGCCTATAGCTCTGTGCATGAAGCATGAATCCGTCAAGGAATTTGGGCTGGCATAAAAATAATAGGGTTGGCAATATTAGCAAAGATCGTATTAGATTTGCATGCAGATCGGACTAGGAGGTTACAGCATTTAATTGTTGTATGTTGTGTTGTTTGATGAAACATTAAATGTACTGTCCTGGCTTGGACATGGAGAAGGGCCAATGTTACCCTGTGTCTTGTTTTTTATGTGTTTGAGGTTTGATCATTTAATATGATATAAAATCATTGATATGGCTTCATCTTAACAAAAGTTTTTGGTTTAGTTGGTTTATAACATGATGTTGGAGCCTGCATGGCTTAAATAGTTTTATTCCATCATTGCTGTCCCTATTTGTCTAAATAATAAAAAAGTAAGTTGAAATTAAGCATAAGTCTGCACTTTGCGCCTTTCAAGTCCAAAGCACTATTGCATGAGCATGTAAGAGATGCAATTTAATATAAAACATTCACTTGCCTTCACCTAGTAGCTTAAACTTTTGGGATGCTTAGTTCATTTCAGTGTGCTCATTTTTGGCTACTCAGTTCCAAAACATGTTACTGCTAGTTTGCTACAATTTCCTCTTCACCTTTTAATCAAACCTTTCACTCTTGAATGTGAAGACCTGCAATATTCTATGGGACTGAATGTTAGGTGGTAAATAGCCTAAAAGAGAGTAAGTTTAGTGTTGAAAAGATGAGAATGTTCAGAAGGATAGGTGGTCAGGAACTCACGCCACACAAGACAAGATAGGGCTAGGTATGAAAGTATTAAGAGTGAAGGTTGGTGTAGTACCCATGGTAGAAAAGATGGTTGCATTTTTAAGGTGGCACAAGTAAGGAGAGATATTAAATGCATGGTAATCCAATAGTTAATGTAGAAAGAGACCGAGGAAAACTATGCGTCAAACCATTGAGTGAGATTTGGATTTAAATGGTATATCATTAAACATAGTTTATTATAAGACATCTATTATGCATGACCTCATCAAGTGTGGGAAAACTGTTTGGCCATTATGGTTGTTACTCTCAAATGTGATGGTTCCCTTAATCTATTATCACATTTTATATGTATTTTTTTATTCCTCTTCAATACTATTGCTTGAGTTTAGTCAAATATATTTTTTTAATTATCAATGTCAAAAGTTAGACTTTCCATAACTATAAATTTGGAGTTCACAAGTTTTATTTTTGACGCATCATATCAAATTAATTGACACCATTGATGACATGCCTTGATTCATGCAGTTTTTGAATAATTTTTTTTACGATTTGAGAGGTTGATAAGTTTCTTGTCTGCAATTTGTGCATAATTATAATGTTGGAGAATCCGAATCTTGTTTGCTAGTTTAAAATAAAAATCTAGTAAGTATCTGTTAAAATTTTATATCCTAAATTCTGATCTGGTTAGCTTTTGTGCAGTTATAATTCTTCTGTGTATCTCTAATAAATTTATTCACAACACCTATATTGTATGAAAACAATAACTATGTGGAGTGGCTACGTGGATCAAGCGATGTCATTGTGTTTTATCAAAAACCAAAATTTTGTTTAAACCATTTAGGGGAAAATCTCTTTTTAATAGTTTCTCCTATTGCTTTCTTCGGTCTGCTTCTGCCCATTTTGAAAAGTAGCTTGGTTTGAATATTAAGTTGTGATCATGCTATGATGTTCTTGGAAGTTTAAAAGAGCATATAGGCTGGCTTGGTCTTCAAAGCTGAAACAGAAGGTCTTTTATTTTGGATCATTCCACTATTCTGAAATTTTACGCCTGTGCAATTTGTCTGGTAGTACTGGTTTCAAATTTTTTTTTATCATGAATTCTTTATGCTCTTTGATGCATGCAGGCGGATGTTATAATGGCTTTGGCTGGGTCAAATGGTGGATCTTGGTCCACAGCGTTCTCGCCAAAATCTACTGTAAAGCTGGTTAATGATAGTAACTTACATAGTGGAGAAAATGAAACTGGTATGATAAGTAATGTGCCATTCCCACAGGAAATTCATGGGAAATTGTGTATTACCGGAAGTTCTAGCCATGCTGGGCTTGGTGATCGAGTATCTACACCAGCAGGTAAACATAAAAAGATTGTGCTTTGTTTGGTTTAGCTACTTTGAGACTCATGGCATCAGAGCCTACCATAGATTCGTTTATTGGAGACTGCCCATGTATGTGCCACCTGCAGATGTTCATTCCTGCAAATTCCACACTTCAAATCTCCAGCCCTGAGCGTGAAGGTGTGTGTTCTGAAGTCCTACATTATATGGCCAAAATAGTTCTTATAAAGGATAAATCAATCCCATCCATAAGCTAGCTTTTGGGTAGAGTTAAGCCAAACCAAAAATCTAAGTAGGAGAATACTGATCCTTCCTATCCCATCCTTGTGTTGATCTTTTACTTTTAGGCCTTGCTTTCTAAATTCAGTCCAATATTGCTCACATCGGTTCCTATAGACCTTGCTTGAACCAGCTCAAAATATTTTTCATGATTTTGGTTGTGACATGATCCTTAGGAAAATGCTCATCTTCTTAATGCCAGAGTTTCGTTTCTTTTGAACTGTACAATTTGTTATCCTTTGGTTGTAGGGGCACACCAAGGAAGCATATTTGCTAAAGATACAAGAAATCCGGGTCAACCAGTGGATCACAGTTCTGAAGACAAAAGAGCACATTGAATAGAGAGTTTGAGGCTGAGAGGTTTTTCTGTTTCTTCTATAAATTCGAAGGCTTAAGAGCTTCTCTTATTCTGGTTATTGCTGGATGTCATATCATTCCTCTTTGTCAAATTTTCTCCTGATCTTTCAACAACCCAAAATTTGTTATCTTATTTTTTTGTACAATATATGTTAGGAGCAAGAGTATGATCATGATGATTGTTTAAAAGGCCTAACAGATATATTAGCTAAGTTTATGAAGTGTTTCCATTTTTCAACGTTAAAAGTCTGATATTACTGTTTCTATACACCAGTCACCTTATCAGGAGAAGCAGCTCCTTATGGGAATACCATAAATGAAACTTGAGTTTAAGCACCTTGCATCTTTTCTACATCTTCTCATTAATGGGTATTTTATGCATTTATGCACCTTGCATCCAAAGCCTTTTAAGTCCGGGGTGACTTTTAGTGTGTTTGAGTAACAGTTGAATTAGCGTAAAAACACATTCATCTTAATCTATAAGTGTGTGTCTGCTTAAGGACATGAAGGTCCGATTTGGTCTGTTGAAGTTCATTGGAGTTGGCGCATTGGAATTGTAAATCACACTTGTGATGAGAAAAATGTGGAATTAACTTGTTGCTCGTCTCTTTGCCTAAATGAAGTCTAAGAAGAGTTTTGTTTATCTTTTTTGTCTCGAAGTAAGTATTAAGGTTGGTTAGTACGTACGCCAACAGGTATTCAAACACAGTATGTTTCTCAGTTTTCATTAAGAAAAAAACTTGGCTTTGCAAAACTTGACAAGAAGTATGGGCTGGGGTAAATTTCAGTTTATGTGACTTAGTAAGAGGGGACCATAAAAATCAATCGGTCTCGTAACCTTAATCTTCTAATCAATTGAGATTATTAATTGTTCTCATTTCTGTATGATTTTAATTCATAGTTTTTACTTTTAACCAAAAAAATGTTTTGAAAAATATATCAAGCTCTGGTGTAGATTCAAGCTGAGCAATAGACAGCTTGAGTAGCAGTAATGTTGTCAACCTCGAAGTCCTGCTGCACATAAAGACAAACACAGTCTCTGATATGACACTCTGACCTCATCAACCTTTTGTTATGTCATGCTGCAAATAAGATTCTTTTTTTTAAGGTTTCGTGGCTCAGCAGTTTTCGTTACACTTGCATAACATGTAAGATTGCACTAATCAATGAGGTCTCTGATTTTTCCTGCAAAAGATAAGCTCAATGACACAAATCCAACAGAGCTTTTGACAAATACTACGTTTCTTTTTGAATTTCCTATTGAAAATTCTGTTTTTCCTATTCATATTATATTCAATGGCTCAGATTTTAGCTTATCTGATAGTGCCTTAAAATGCGTGAAATCACGTTTATGCAAAGAAAAACGATTCATTCACCACTTAAATCCATCTCCATAGTGTGAGAGAAAAAAAAGTTAGAAATATAATATGTAATGTGATAGGAAAAAAAATATACATAAAATAAGTACGTGAACATAAAGATAATAATGGGATCGAGTTCACCTTACGCTTGAGGATAATTATTATACTACATAAGTTCACAGTTAATTCATAAATTCTAGTAGCGAAATTTAGGGATGGCAACGGGTAAGATCGGGTACGGGTTTTATAATTACCAAACTCAAACCCAAATCCCAGAACCCAAACCCAAACCCAAATACAAGCCCTCATGGGCGATAAAATGAAATACATGCCCAAACCCATTGGGTTTTGGATTTATCCGAAACCCAAACCCAAACCCAATACTTTTATAGAAAGAAGAAAATAGATTATTCATCATCATCATCCATCGCCAAAGTGAGACGACAATAGTTAGTTTAGAGTTTACTTTCTCAAACATACAAAAGTAGAATTAATCATCAAACACTAAGAACAAAGTTTATAAATATATATGTATGAGAGTTTTTTTTTGCAATTTAATGTTTCGGGTATCTTTGGGTTCGGGTTCGAGCGGATGTGGGCACGGATTTAACTAATACCAAACCCAAACCCATAAACTGCTACAGTAACGGGCAAAACTCAAATCCAGTCAACTCAAGTTTTATCCGTCAAATCGGATCGAATTCGGGCGGGTACCCATGGGTTTGGGCAAAATTGCCATCCCTATAGCGAATACACTTTAATTAATTATCTTAAAATTGAAATGTATTTTTGATAAGCAAAATATTTTAAGAGTATTTCTGCAGAAGAAAACGTCGTATATTGTAGCTCTATTATCTCACGCTAATGCCCTTTCATTGGTTAATTAATCCTACGATACAAGACAAATGCGTCCCTATTTTAGTCCAAAAGGCCAAAAGCGAACAAAACAAAACTGTGTCCAATCCATCGATATCACTACTTGTTTTTTGTTTCAAAAAAATAAAACTTGCACACCAATTCTTAAGTATTGAAGTCCTAAACTTATCACTTTCAAAAAAAAAGTCTTAAACATGAAGGAGTGAGAGGAAAAAAGTGAGTGATGCAATCATAACAAAGCTATGAAAAAGTTACATGGAGGAGGGAAAAGAAAAAGAAATTCATTGATGCAAATATTGAATGATACTATGATGATAAAAAAGGTTGAATATAGAAAGAGAAAAAAAAACCTTATAATTAAGGATTTTATAAAACAATCATTTTTTAAAGAGAAAAAAAATTAACGCCTTTGCTAGAGAAGTGAAAGAAAAAGAATTGAGGGGATAATAAGAATTATAGGTATAATATATGATAAAAAAATAGCAATAGAGAAAGCATAAAATGTAGTGTGTATCAATATTATATTAAAAATATCGACGGATTTTATGTTGACAGGTCTAACACAACCCTCCTCCGAGCTACGTAAACATAAGCGGAGTTGTGTATGTCAATACCGACCAATTAAAAAATTGAGACTGTTTTTTATTTTATTAGTAATGATACTTAAACCCTCAAATCATTAATATTTCATTAACATCTCATTACTCCTCTATTTCTTACATTTTATCACATCGGATCACATTCATTAAATATTTTTTTTCTTTCTTTCTCACTCTAAACCATTGTGAAGGTGTCCTCCATGTGTTTTCTTTCTTTATACTACTATACCTAGTAATCCTACAAGCTTTTCAGTAAATGTTGTGTCGTTGGTTCCTTCTCTTGTCATTTTCTACTATATATACCTTCCAAAATCACAAACGACACAAGTTAGTCCAAATAGCCACCCTTCTCCCAACTCATGTATACATCATTTTAACCTAATCTCGCATAATATTTATATTTCTAAACACACACATTCACTCACACACACTTAATACTATTATGATCTATCAATAGCTTGCATGTTCATCTTTGAGAAAATGGCCACTCTCTCTGAAGCCTATAGAGAACACCCTCTCAACCTCCATCACATTATCCCTCTGGATTTTTCTTCAGCTCCAAACTTACCAGAATCACACGCATGGTCACTATCTAAAGATGATCATGATGATGATTATCTCTCTAATTCCAATGGATCACCATCCATACCCATCATCGACCTCATGGATCCAAATGCCATGGAACTCATAGGCCATGCATGTGAAAACTGGGGTGCCTTCCAGTTGAAGAATCATGGCATACCCTTGAGTATCATTCAAGAGGTTGAAAATGAGGCAAAGCGCCTCTTCGCTCTCCCTGCTGATCACAAACTGAAGGCGCTGAGATCTTCTGGTGGCGCCACCGGATACGGCAGCGCTAGGATTTCACCATTCTTTCCTAAGTTCATGTGGCATGAAGGGTTCACCATCATGGGTTCTCCATCTGAAGATGTCAAAAAGATATGGCCGAATGACTATGCACGATTTTGGTAAGTACAATACACTACAATCTCATGCACTTCCATAATCCACGCAACGTGGATAGTTATATGTTCAAAAAAATTTGCTTAATTTTGCTAAGTTTCTATTGTGTTCCGCTAGGAATTTGGATCCCCTCATGTGTTAATCTCACATGATAAGGTCATGTGAATGATTTAGACCTTTAATTTATTTTTTAATGAAATCTGATGGTCAGTATTAATTCTCACACAATTTCAATTTTCTCTCTTTATATAACTTTTAAGGGTCCAGATTTCATTAAAATATAATTAATGGTTTAGATCTTTAACACATGAGGGAATCTTCTATCCTCTTAATGAAGCCATTGCTTGAATTTTTAGAATCCGTGATTTAGTTTCCACTCTCTCACCAATAAAATAATCAATGAAAGAAAAATAGAGTAGTTATTTTATCTAGCTATACGTGATTAAATTATATATACACCAAGGAAAATGATATGTAGCATCCGCATACTGCACAGATATTTAGCAGACACTCAGAATTAGATAATATATGTAAGAAGAGAGATATAGAGAAAAAAATGGGATATGCTTGCACTACTCGTAGGTTCAAGTATCATTATTGATATCCAAACTATCACGTGCCATATATAATAAATTTGTTTGCTTAAATGTCGTTTTCCTATGTATTTAAGCAGTTAAATAAAAGTATGGCAAGTACTCCACCTATATATTTCTATATATGCAAGTAAACTTCTAGTATCAAAAGTTGCATAAGTGCTTGATATTGTTAAGGTATTTTAATTTCTCAACCACCTATTAAAGCAAAACTTTATAACAAATTTAGCCAACGACAATACATAAAGAAAATTCACACCCTGTTTTTGAGCTCCACTTTGATAGAGAGAGAAATATAAGAGAGAAGTGAGAAATGTCATAGAAAAACCATCATTTCAAGTAATCAAATTGGATACATGTCCTACTTACGTATACTTACGTAGGTATTAAAAACAAGCTAATTGAAAGTTTACGTAAATGTGCAGTGACTTGATGGAGAATTATCAAAAACAAATGAAGGTCCTAGCGGAGCAACTAACACGCATGATGTTAAACTTCTTGGACATTAGCAACGGAGAAAACAAGTCCCAGTGGGACATTGGTTCATCAAGCAACATGTGTGGAGTTGTTCAACTAAACTTCTACCCACCCTGCCCCGATCCGACCCGAGCCATGGGTCTAGCCCCGCACACCGACACCTCCCTCTTCACCATCCTTCATCAGACCCAAACCGCCACCGGCCTCCAAGTCTTCAACGAAGGAACAAAAGCCTGGGTCCCAGTGCACCCGCATCGTAACCTTCTGGTGGTTAACACAGGTGATCTCTTCCACATCATGTCAAATGCGAGGTTTCGTTGTGCGCTTCACCGTGTCACTACAAACAAGACCGTGCAGCGTTACTCGGTGGCTTATTTCCACTGTCCACCGTCGGATTACGTGGTTTCTCCGCTGGTGGGCGGTGTCAATAACAGTGTTGCTCGATTTCGTGGGGTAACTGTGAAGGAGTATGTTGGGATTAAGAGCAAGAATTTTGGGGAAGCACTGTCTTTGATTAGTACCTCAAACTAACATTTTGTGCTTCTTTATCTAGATATATATATCAATGCTAGTTTTTGTTTTTTCCTTGCGAGTATTGGTTAAGTATTAGGTAGAGATTGTGGTGGATCAAAGTAACTGTGGGTTAGGAAAATGTCATGCATGGTAATGGTAGGAATGAATGAATGACTAAGAACAGTTTTACATCAATCTAAGTGCATATATAGTTGATTGATACCTCCTATGAACTGTTGGCAAAATTTAAGCACACGTGGAATTGTCAAACCTGGTGTCGCGTCATTGGTATGAAGACAAATGTATGTAACTGGCACGTAAATATTCATTTTTGTCGCTCAAAGTGATCCTACATGTCTCGAACATGATTAATTCAGTGGAAGATACATGTAGTTCAAAAAAAAAGATGGAAAGCTAAAGCGAAAACATCAAAACACAATCACTGCAACTTCATGCATCAAACAGCAGATCATCTTCTTGTTCAACCATCACCATGATATTAAGAGTTTGGGAGGAACACAACCAGGCTTCGATGGCGATACAATAATTTGACCGACTCAATCGAAAAGACTCAACCGCAAAGATCTCGGTAATTTCTCACTTGGAACTTTGACACTTTACCTGGACATTGAAGAAACTACTTAATAAATAAAAAATCCAAAGCCATAAGAATTACAGCCGGTAATATTAGAGTATAATGAACAAAGTTTCCAGCTAAAAGCCCAATTCGGGAATCAAATTCTTAAACTAAGGCTTCACACGATTATCATGGCAAAGGAGTAGTTAAGGTGTCATGCTGGGTTTTCTGAATGGAAAGAAATAAATGCAATGAGAGAGATTTGTTTTTCTCCATGAGTTTACCCTGCTCAACTTGCATTAACTAATCAAGACTAAAAAGAACTTCTGGATACCAGTTTTTCATCCAGAAAAATGCAAATATCAACTAGAGATTGAGGGAAAGGATCCATATGAAGATTAACCCTTTGCAGAATTGGCACAAAATTTCACCAAAAAGCTTAACTCTTCCATCCGATGAACAGGGAAGAGGGCAAAAAAGCTTACCTGAAAAGCTTTCATCAAAGAATAGCAGCGCTTTTGCTCACCAATTGCTGCAGCATACCTATCCTTCAAATCATTACGGATTTTCTCTTCTTCTTGAAGACCCACTTGAACCTTTTCTAGTTTCTGCACATATGTACAACAGTTAAAATTCTTAATCATAGAAAGCACATTCATAAACTATTGCTGGTTTGGAAAACCATTCATTTCAGTTGTCGTGAGTTCCAATAAGAAATAAACATAACACGTAAACCAAAATGAAAACGGGAAGTAACATACTTCTCCATAAATTTAAAGCACATTTACTTTTGACAACTACAAAACAAACAGACTCTAAGGCTGTGTTTGCTTTTCCGTTTGAGATCACATTTGAAACATTGGAATTCCCAATCTCACTTCCCAATACACGAAACGTGGAAGAGACTTTATGGATCCATTCACGTTCAGTTCAGTTCAAACTTAAACGTAAAAACAACTTGGCCTAAATTGTTAATTTCCACCCCAAAAAGAAAATATATATTCATCTACAATAAAAATATGTAATTTTCCACAAAAGCATCATGAAATCAAATATGGATTTAATAAATTTATTATCAAAATAATAATCATGAGAACGAAAGTGATAACCTATGCCAATTGGTCAATACAGAAAAGAAAAAAAAAAGGGATTACGCTAGACACTTTACGCATTTATGAAGCCCAGGTAGTCCAAAATTGCTTCAGTATTGATATCACATTCATACCTATATCCGATACGGCAATACCGATGTAACTAATCAGATTGTTCAATGTTCCTAGAATTCTTGATTCAGATCAACACAAGCTGCAGTTAACTCTTCAAAATTTATCATTTACGCATGCTAGGAAGTAGATTACCTGTTGACTTCCATTGACAATTCCTTCCATGGAATGAACAAGTCTTATACGACCATCAGTGCTACTGAAGGCGTCTTGAAACTGCAAAAGCAGGTGAAGAAAAAAAGGAGACAGTTAAAACGTGTTCATAAACCATTCAAGAAACACATTTTTTTCTTAACAAATAAGGGGACAAATAAGCGGATCAAATGTTAAGACAAAACAGTTTTTGTTCCCTGCCAGAATAAACCTCTCAAAGAAAACTTGTGCCAGAATATACTGTAGATTCTTATTGACATTGTTAAAAAGATGTAATAAAACCATTCATGCCTTCACTCAAACATTTAAGATAGCTGATTCATAACAATGCTTGCATCCATCATTCTTCAAAATGAAAATTAAATTTCAGCACTTGGTAAACTATAGTAGGTTAGTGCATTATCCATGCTTCAAGCCCAAAAAACTTACATGAGGGGGTATTTTAAGAGATATCAGATATCATAAAACTTTTCATTTAGATAGTTGGTTTATGATAGACATATCATAGAACTAGCTTTTTGTAATTGAAAAAACCAAAATATATTAAGATATTTCATCATGTAGTATCAAAGTTTCTAATGTATATAAAGATAGCTTTGACAGAAACAAGTTCAAGAATTCATATTGTTAAAATTATATGGTTTAGGTAGAGAAAAAGGACGAAAGAGAAAATGAATACTAAATACAAGATTATTGATATGGTACGTGAGAATATTGTAAAAACAACTGACCCAATGGTCTTACTTTTTATTACTAATCATTAGGTCAAGTTAATAGTGCAGTAATACTAGTCCCAACTCCCAAGCCTACTAAGGCTGTAAAACTACTAGTCAAAATCACATGAGGAAAGAAGGAAAACTAATCATAGGATAAAACTCATTAGATTGCTTCCCCAATCTATCATAGCAGAACAATATATCTTATCCTACTCTATCTTAACAGAATCATAATAGTAATCTATAACAGCAGAACATATCTGAATATATCTCACCAATTCATAAAAAAACGATTGTGATTCTTAATGCAGCCAAGAGTTTAGAGACATAAGTTTCACCATAAAAGGTTTGAAGTTAAAAGAATTAGGCAGATGCAATGAGAAAAAATGCACAAGATCAATAAGGAATATGCAGGCAACAGGAAATACCAATTTGAAAATTAACTACCAAAGAAAATAAAACTTAACAAAGAACAAAAGGACAAATCAGAAGCAAGGACATAACATTTGACCTGCGGAAGAACTGAGCACATATACAAGTACAAGGATAATTGAATAGGTGCAACGATTATTTATCTAACATTTAAAAGAACACTCACAATGAAATCACTAAAGCAAATGCTAACAAAAAGTTTACAGCATACTCCTTATTCTCCAATGAATACCTGTGAAATAATAGAATTTAATAAAGATGTTTCCTTTAACATCATTTCTTTTATTTCCAGAAGAGCATTGTAGGTAGCATAGTATTTACGGGTTTGTCGATGTTTTCCCTGTTCATTGGCAGATACCAAGGACATGATTAGAACAAGAATAAGTATATCTGAGTAACTAACAATAAAAATTATTCTCTCCCCTTCATAATAAACACTTTATCTATACAATTTACAAACCTGGATTTGATCATTTAGTTCTGAGAGTCGGCTCTCGTACCTGCACAGACATGAATAAACAAGATCTTTCTCAGAAAAGCTATATTTGGGACACCTAGGTTTCACATTCTCATCAAACCCATCAAACATGTATGCCATTGCTTTCCTCTCTTCCATATACTATCTCTTCAGTTATTTTATATTAGTTTTAGTTTTTTCACATTACACATTCCATTTCATCTTACACAAGTGTACGTTGCACGGAGATAACTCCCAGATGAAGAAATATATTTTAGGGACTAGTACGATTAAGTAAAAGAAATTGAAAAGAAAACTTCACATCCAATAAGAATGAAATAGAGGATTAATCAGGGATGTAGTTTCTTTCTATCAAACTCCTGTCCTATCCACTTTTAAGCATTGTTGTCTCTTTTTATCCAATAATCAAACCTCCATTAAGGAAATAAAGACTACAGTTTAATATAAAAATTATATTAAATTATAGAGATTTTCACCTAGTCTCTATTTTCCCTGTGTTGAATTGAAAGTGAGTTCTAATTTCACAAAATTGGAATCAAGTCATGCACGTAGTCAACTCTATCCAACATAGAGTGTTAAGGAGTATAGGGGCATTATAAAACATGTGAAATAAAATTTGAGAGAAAATATCCTGGATGAGTTTCAGAGGCATATAACTACCAAGTAAACGTGTCAAATAACCACTTATCCCAAAAGCTTAAGCTTTTGGGTAAAGGCCACATCAATGGTTTTATATTATATTCTAACACGCCCCCTCACGCAAGAGCCTTTTTGGGCTTGAAGCGTGGATAAATGCACAGACTCACCTACCATGTGCTTAATTAAATTCCACTTTTTAATTAGAAAGTGAGGGGAGCAAGGATCGAACTCTAGACCTCTCGGCCATAGATGCTCTGATACCATATTGGAAAATAATAGGTAAATGCTGTTCTGTTTTATTCCTCAGCCAAAGGCTGGTATTTATAGAGAGGATACAATTATTACTCCTTGAATTAAGGAGAGAATTACTACTCCTTGAATTATGGAGAAAATTATTACATATAAAAAAGTCAATAATAGAATCTCTAAAATTGACTGGAAAACAATAAATACTGATATATTTTCCAACAAAACGATATATTCAACTTCATTGAGCAAAGAGTTTTAAGGAGCATAAGGAGGTTGGAAATAACATACAAATAAAAGGGGAAAGAAACAAACATACTGATTGAGTTCTGATTGGCATGGTAGGTCATCAATCTGTCGTCTTATTACTACTATATCCCTTAGTCTAGCTGCAAGTTTCTAACAGAAAGGGAAAAAATAATGGAATTAGCAAGGACCAAGAACTAATAAAAGGAAGTGTATGGTTTTAAATTGGCATTCCCAATCCAAATTGCAGCCGCAAGATTGCAGTTTGGAAGGTTTTTGCAATTGCATCTGCGATCACATAACCCGCAATTTCAGTGATTGCAGCACAACCGTGACCCCAACCACAGTTTAAAGCTTAAAACACCAAGTGTCACAAAATGAGAATATAAAAGAACAGGAGACAAGACCACTAATTGAAATTATTTTACCTTTTTCATCAAATTGATTTTTTCAAGTGATTCACTCAGAGATTGATGTAGCCCATCAGGTAAGCTCTGGCTGTCAGTGTCATTTTCCCTTTTCCTCTCTAATTCACTAATCTCAGCTTGAAGTTCAGAATGTTTGGAATCACGGTTGAACAGAAAGCGACTTTCCTGCCTTTCAAGATCCTGAACTAATAGTTAATAGCATGAGCAACACATATTATTCAATTTTACAGTAATTATAATTGAAAATTAGTTAAATCACATGCACTATAGTGCAAGTTTGAAACATTAACAGTTAAAAAGAAATAATTCACCTTCAAAGACATCATTGAAGATATCAACTTCTGCACCCCAGAATCAACACCCTCCTTACTTATTCTCTCTCGTAGCTGATCTAATTGCTCCACAGCATTCATCTTCCGGTGATTCTATAGTGCAAAGAATAATGAATAGCGAAGCAAAATAAGTCCATGGAGAACATAGAGGTATATAGTGCACAGGATAAGGATATAGCACAAAGAAATAAAGCAAAAGACCAATTTCTGCTAATGTTAAAGCTAAAACTAACAAGCAAAGAAGATTAGAAAACAGGAGAAGTGGAGGGGGCAAAAAGGCATTATATCAATAGAAAAGAGCCAGCTTCATATCTAACATCTTATCCATCTCACCAACCAGTTCATCCAAATTGCCACTCAATGCCTCTATCGAAGTTCCATGCTCATCCACTTCAATAGCATTCTCAGCATCACACACCTATGGTTCCATAGATTACGAAAAATCAGCACTGCATTTAACAAGTATTAAACACAAGGTAAATCAGCAGAAATGTTAATACAAGCATATTCTTCTGCTACTACTATTACTAAATAATCCAAATAACTCAAACACCATACTCATAATTGAATTTTCATCTACTTCATTCTCATCAAATATGTAGATAAGCAATCAATTCCTTCATTTTAGGATCAGAAATGGATGGATATTGAAGTTTCAATTCAATACCTCATTGACATGATGCGATGGAATGCGTGATGTGAGCCACTGAACAACAGGAAGAAGAGCTTCAGTATCAAGATCTCGAATATGGGAGGGTAGAAGAAGGTGCGGGCATCCTACTAGTCTCAACGAGTCCTCGATACTCTCATCGTATCTGCAAGCCAACGGAGGAGATTTCACAATTGAGCGCAGAGGAAAACCCTAATCAATTTGATTAAGAGGAAAGGAGAAAGAGATACTTGCATTGCGGTGGTGGTGTTGGCGTTGAGGGCGGCGACGGCCCAAGAGATGCCGCCGGCGATTATCTGAGACGGCGGTGCATCGGACTCGACGTAGCCGGCGGCGAATAGCAGGTCCAGAATCGGCTGAAGAGATGAATTTGAGTGGTTGTGTTCCGCCATCACTCGCTCTGTTTCTTCTTCTTCTTCCCTCCGCACTACTTTGAGAATGCCGCCTCAGTTGAAATTATATAATTCAAGTCATGGATTTTAATTCTAAATTTTGAAAAAAAATTAAGTTAATTTTAAATTTTATAACTTCAGTTTTACTTTTTTATATAACTGTTACCAACCTTATAATTCAACCATGGTGTCATTACTCACAAAGGAGCGTTACTATTCTCTGACATCATTTATATACTTTTATTGTACGAAAGTCTTTATCGTCACTTGGCCACCTCAACTCTCGTTGTTGTCATTAACACCATCCATCCAACTCACTATTTTCACATGATACGCTCCACCAACTCCACCAATGTCACCACTTGATATCGTTGTCGACTTGTCGTTGTGAAGCTCTTAGGTAATAATGACTTTTGGCGAATGGTGTTAGAAGGTGCACAACTATAGAATGTAGGGTGTTGGTAGGTTTTAGGCGACAGTGACAAAGAAATGGTGGTAAGTGATGGGGAGTAGTTGTGAACAATTGGTGTGTCATGTTCACGGTGGTGACGGTGAGAGGTGAGGGATGTCAGGTGGTCACAATCAGGGCCGGCCCTGAGCTTGTGCAAGTAGGCCCACCGCCCAGGGCCTCCGAAAAGAAGGGACCCAAAAATAAAATTCCCAAAGGCTACGGTTTTTAACGTGTTGCCTAAATATTTTAGCAACAACTTAAAAACCGTAGCTTTTTGTGAGACCTGGGTTCTACCCACACCAAGAGGCAAACCGTTGCCTTTTCAGACTTTTAGCCACGGTTTTTTGACTGTGGCACATGCCCGTGACCTTTTCTCCAAAAACTACCCCACTTTGCTAAATAATTTTTTCGACCCCTTTTTGCTAAATAAATATTTTTTTTACATTATTCAGAAAGAAAATCTTAAACTTTTCAAAAAAAAAAAAAATAAGATTGCCCAGGGCCTCCAAAATGTCGGGACCGGCTCTGGCCACAATAGTGGTTGAGAGTTCCAACTGTTGTAGGTAGTGGAGGGCATTGGGAAGTGGCGATGATGGAACGTGTTAAGTAGTAAGATAGTGTTGTAGGATAATTGGGGCGATTGTAGTTGAGGGTTTGAGCAATGGTGGTAATAGAGGGTGTAAGGGGCGATCATGGTTAAGGCGTTAAGTGGCATTGTGGGGTGAAGGGTGGCGGCAATAAGGGGAGTACTATAAAAAAAAACAGCAACAACAATTACAATAATATATTAAATTCTTTCAATTTTTTTAATAATATAAAAAATAAAAGTACAACTCATAGCGACACACATATTTTTATAAGCCATAGCGACACACATAATTCGCAATTAAATAACAAATAAGTGGAGTTATTTCTTATGTGAAAGTTCTTGAGACGAAATATTCTCCACAACATTACATATAGGAAGTTCTATATATAGCAACCCATGCTACTGCCTTGCTTCTAAACAGAGATTGATCAAACACCTGCAAATGCTTCAAGTGCATCTTCTTTGAGAGTTGAGACATGATACTTGAAGTACTCCCCATATTTGAATGGCTTGTAACGGAGGGGATGCATTTTATCATCCACAAGCTCACGAGGCACCGCAACGACCATCTCATCCTTTGGCATAGCAAAAAGTCCAAGAGAGTACCTCTCTTTATCTCCTCCATTCATCACCACTCTATGCATTGCTGCATGAATCCTTCCATTGCTCCAAGCCTATTCATTAGTTATAATCATCATAATCACAATTATTTGGTAAACATTCTCCTAGGATACCAGTTCATTATAGTTAAGAGCCTACTTTTAGCTAATGTGCTTAGTAACCAGACAATGTAAAAACAAGGGACAGAACCAAACAAATGGGTTTGGGGAGACGAAAATTTAGCATATTAGAAAATATCAACATATGGTTAATAAGAGAAGGGAGTGGGAAAATTTTCCAAGGGGGAAATTTAACATTTGAATATTATTCTGTTAAGAAATTTTTTCTCGGTAAGCTCCTCTGCATTGCACATTCAATCAGAATTCATTATTTTCCCAATAATAAATAATTTAAAGTAAGAAAGTACCAAAAAAAAATAAACATGATAAGATATGATTGAAATATGTGTAGTTGCTGCATATATATTAGTTAATATGAGAAGAAGACAAAAGCAATCCACAATTACATTTATTACCTTCAAAATGTCTCCAACAAAGACCACAAAGCCATTCTGAGGTATCTTGAATTGAGTCCACTTGCCTGTTTTGGTGAGCACCTCTAGACCTTGGACATCATTTTGGCATAGAATTGTTAAGGTGTTTTTGTCAGTGTGAGGTACCAGGGCAACCTCAGAGTTCTTCTCAGGAACTTTGTATTTCATCAACCTTAAATTGCTAGTGCTTGTCATGTTTTCAACATCTGAAATGTAATGTTGTGGGAGGCCATAACCCTCCAGAATCATCTTCATGAAGATGACACATAGTTCTAGCAACTTTGAGCTCATGGACTTCATTGCTTCACTGCATATATACCATCATGCACAGCCCAGCCCACAAAGAAAATAAGAATTTAAAAGAAAAATACATGTATATGGCAAAAAAAAAAGAGAAATACATGTACATAAATTTCACTCATTTTGATGTTGCTTGTTATAAGCTTATTTAATGTCTAACAAATTCTTGAAAGAGAAGGTTGTTTCGATCTGACGAACATGCCTCGTAACGTGAAATTTAACGTTTTGTGGTGATAAAACTACAAAATGTGACAAAGCTTGTTACTTTAGGGGTGATGAAACCCGTTCTTTTTTGTTATATTTTCCGAGTTTCCTGCAAAATTTTATCCTTTAGGAACTACTTTAATTATGCACTGTTCATGCCTTGAAAAACTTACAAAATATTCATCAGCCATCAGTTATATTTAATCCCATAATCATAAATTTGTATTGTCAGATTTAACCAATAACTACTATTAAACATTTAATCTATAAATTGATAAAAAGAAAAATGAAACAACTCATCTGATGAAATAGAATGGATATAATTAAGCCCCTAATAAATATGGTATTGCATGTGTTATATAGGGGGATTAGCGGCTACTATACATAATGTAGTAATTTAATCAAATTCAAGAGTTTAAGTCAAAATCAATTAACAATAATCATTTCAAAAAAAAAAAAACTAATAATAAACCATGGTCAATCAAGCAGATTTTTTTTTCCAGGGTATCTCTATAGCCGGTAATCCTAAAACTAATCACCTGAGACTCTATAGCCAAATATTTGCACAGCTAATTATAAGAAAATGGGCTAAAATTAAACCACAACATCAAAACCATGATATTTGCAAACTCAATGTTTTTGTTAAACTTAATTGGCTTTTGACAAGTACTATAGCCTCACAAAATGGTATATAGCTGTGTTAATGGAGCAAATAAAGAGAAGATGATAATAATGTTATTAGTAATAATGACAATAATGGTAATAAAAAGGGTAAACATTGTTGTTTTAGTATATGTAAAATGGATAAAATTCATTTTAAAACTCGTATTTGGTGGCTTATTTTCTGAACAAATCTCACTTAAATTATTGACATGATCCTTTTTTATAAATAAAAAAGAATGATTACTTTAGGGAAATGAGAAAAATAAAATGATACCAGAATGTTGGGTTTCCTTGAGACCACATGAGATCAGTAAAGGCTCCAGACATAACTTGTAGATGAGCATCATCAATCCCAAAGCTTTCACATAGGGGAATGACTGGACACTTGCTCAGATAGCTCCTATAAGGCTTAGGACTAATGTGCTTTTGTTTGGTTTCTTCAGGCAGATCAAACAATGCTTTCATCCCCATGAACATTTCTTCACACACACCCTTTGAGATTTCATCACACATAAATAGGAAGCAACCATGACTCTCACATGCTTCTCTCACTTTCTTGCTCATATTTTTCCACTCATCACCCCTTTCTGCTAATGGCAGTCGACCCCTACAAAAATCCAGACATGGGATCATCTCGCTCTCATTACCCATTCCCCTTTCTTCTCCTCTCTTTTGCTCTCCCATCTATGGATTGCTCTTACGTACCCAAGGTTTCGCTATATATAGCCGGCTAGTTACACGATAGCTGCAAAAGTAAAGGAAAATATATAAATAAAATTTATTTATATTAATACACAAGGAAACTCATGGAATAAAAGTGACAGCTGGTGGTCGAAATTCCCTTATATAGAGTAATTTTTTGACATTTATTGAATAGATCACTAAGCTATATTGATTTGTTTTTAGATAAAGGAGACGGACTCAGTACTCCAAAGCACAAAAAGAAAAAACAAACAAACTACAATTTCTTACAATAGATAGTGGATGCACTATCAAGAAGAAATGGAATTGAACATAAATAAGGAAGAAAATAAAAAATCTTGCCCTCCACCTCTTAAGCTCTTGTCATGCTTGGCTAACACAATACCAATAAAACTTCAAAAAATATCTCCAAAGATATTTTATTTGATGTTTTACATAAGCTTTATTTTAGCTCATGTAGATTGAACAGAAAAAGAAACATTAAATAATGAATTTTACAACAAAAAAAAGTTATATTAAAAAATATATACGCGTTTTAAAATAATAAAAGATATTAAAAAGATAAGTCTAGGGTCAAAATTGGCTAAAACCTTCAAATATGGCCCTTGTATATAATTATGATTTATTTGAAAGTGTTGTATATACTTATGATGAGTCTAGTGGATTTGAAAATGTGTTTTGGTCCATAATTTGACTGTGTTGTCATGTATGCATGAGAGTACCTATTGGATTTCCAAATCATTCCAAAATCCTCAATGATTTCATGCAATAGCCATTGATTAGTGAAAAAAGTATATATATTGGTCTCAAGCCAGGAAGTCACAACGGTCTCTACCATTTCAAGTTCACTCTAGTAGAGAAGTCTCTACCGTTATCTATTCATGGTGTTATAATGTAATTCTATATAGATCATCATATCCTATTTATAAAGACAGGTGACCCATTTATCATGATATCAAGTGTGAATAAATCTCACATTGAAAAATAAAGACATCTTTGAAAACAGTTTATAAGTGAGATGACTTATAAACCTAATGTCTTAAAGTTTGGGATGAAAGATGTGATGTCACTTATGATTTGCTATTTAGCCCAACATTATAATCCTGTAGTATTAAATTATCTCCTCCTATATTCCAAAGTAGGCTGGAAAATAACCAATTATCAAATTTTAGCCTCTTTCCTATAAAAGTCAGAAGTCCAATTTTAACCTTTCATTTGTAATAAATTAATAAGATTTCAATTTCAGAATCATATCTTTGATGAAACAACACTCTTTCCTTATAAACAATCTAGAAAAATTATGGTTTATCAACACTCACTCATTGGATAAGCTTAACCTCAATTCAACTGCAGAAATGGAAAGAAAACTAACTACACAATCTGCATTGGGGATTGCAGAAGTCCTTCACAATCCCCTACTTGGGCGGTGCGTATGGAGAAGCATTTGTTGGGAGAGGCCTACCCACTTAACGTGATCTTAGAGCCTCGAAGGATTAGTCTCATGGTTGTCGACTGTGGGGATACCTTGAGAAACCAAAAAAAAAAAATCTTCTCTATTTTCTTTCCCTATTCAACCGAATTATAGGATAGGGAGATTCTTTCTCTCTTCTCAAATTTTCTCTTCTCACAGACCAAACAAAGCATAAAAGACTAGTCAAATCTCTAAATCCATGGCTATTTAGGGAACCAAGATCCTCCAACATCTACCGTATGAAATTGAGTCTAACCTCTTCATAAATTTTCCCCGTGTCTCCTAAATTCTAAACCCTACAATATAAAAAGGTAGACACGTCATTTTTTTTTACCGGTATCTCCACCCCCTTTGAAGACAAGACTAATCTCATTCGAGAAACTGTGACAATCTCTCCTAACAATGGCTTTCCTAGAATTTGAACATGTCTTCATCCTTAAAAGGGTCTAGATTGGATACCGCTTATGCTAATACATTGTTGGTAGGTAGGCACATCATGACAATGTATACGACTTTTCTGACATCAGAGAATCTTGCCATATTTAAATCAGGAAAACCTTACCTTCCAACATTTCTTCTCCAATTCCAATATTAGGCAATGACGCTCCTTTAGCCCGTCAGAAGTAGAAGTAGACCAAGACTACAATGAATTTATCATCTTATTTTTACTCTCATTCTTAGACATAATGGAAAAAACTCTAGTTGTGATGGTAAGTAAAAAGTATCAGCAAAAAAGCTGAATTTGAGCAAAAGAAAAATCAAACTTTTTGACTTGATCGCCACCAAACTTAAAAGGGAAAACACACAACATAATAGCCAGCCCAAGTTGCAAGGGAATAAATATCCAAGTAAACATTTAAAAGGGAGGAGTGACAGCAGGGAATAGTTGTATTGCATTACATAGGTTAGTTGTTAAAGATACATAGAAAATCAAATACCCCAAAGGACAAAAGACAAAGAGGTAAGTTTGTTGATCAAGAAGTTTAAACAAAATGGGAAATAAACTACTAACATGTGACTTGATTATCAACACTGGAAGGGAAAAAAACCTACTCTATTACCAGTATTGTTACTTGTTTCTTTCACATTCATTCAAGTCACTTCCAGAGCTTGATAAACTTGTCATGACTGGCAGAAGCAACCAAACCATTTACAGTTGAAACAGCCAAGGCAGTAATTAGTCCATCATGAGCAGATAGAGTCATTGTCTTGTTCTCAGCCATGTTCCACAGCTCCAATGACTGCAACAAAATATGTAGCAAATGGTAAAGGTCAAATTTATTTGTACAGAACCAAATTCAACCACTAGGTTATGGTGAGCACACAGATCACAACAAAAACACAATGGACTTTCTTTATGTATTAAGAATACGATTTTAATAATCAAACTAGTTATCTTCTTTTTATTTAAAAAACAGCTATTATCAAGGCCCACTCAGGGCAGGTGCTCTTAAAAAGGAGAAAGTTCTCTTCAGGAGTCCATTCATTTCTGATAAAGCTCACATAAACCGTTGTTCAAAAACCTTCTTTTTAGTTTCTAATAATAGCATGATTGAACCAGCTTCTCTTTCATCATAACCAATTTTGAAACCCAGAATCTACTCACATAAGCTTCTTCCCAGAATTGAAGATGGCTTCAGAATCAATAGTAGAAAGGTTTTTCAAACATGCACTTAGTTGTGTGCATTGAAGGGAGTAAAATGACAACCACACCATACTCAAAACTGTCGAAAAGGAAAAGAAACGGAAAAGTAAGAATGCAGACTTGCCTGGTAACAGCCAATGACCAGTAATGAAGGGTACGTTGGGTGGAAAACACACGAGTGAAATTTACTGCCATTACAGCTAAGCTCATGAACACATTCCCCATCAGTCCCTGTTCCAAGGTTCCAGACCCTGACAGAGTCCTCGCTCACAGATGCTAGTAACTCTCCAGATGGATCCCAACATACAGAATCTATTGTCTTTGTGTGTCCCTGTAATCATAGTACAATGTTACAATAAAGTAGGTTGGTGAAACTTGTGGAAAAGAATGAAAACAATTACTAAATGAGGATTGAAAAACTATATCGCCAAAATCACCAAAGGCAATGGAAATATGAGTCCAAATACTACGTATATGCCCAAATACATAAACACAGGTTGAATTAAGTTGCAAGATTAATGAAGGCAGAAAGTACAAAAGGGCATAAGAGACATCTGATTATTTCTATAAGCATGTGTTGTCATTTGGCCATAATATAATCCTTTATTGCTAACACGTGTTGATCCAAGTTATTGTCCTGACTAAAATATAACAAACGATTAATATTTTAAGTTTACTTCTGAATCTCTGTTGTTAAGCAGAGATGACAGAAAATGCATATCCGTGACTCTAACTCAAGCAAAATTACAAAACTCACATTGAAAGCATTATTTTACATCCAGTAGAAACTTGTGCACAAATTATGCAAACCAACCTTTAATGAATATCGGCATGCCTGAGTCTCCACGTCCAGTATAGACACGATGTTCTCTGCAGCTGCAGCAAGATACCTCCCTAGCCGAGGTTGAAATCTCATCTTGGTAGTGCCACCCTGATTAGCAAGAAAATTGTCCATTAACAGACAGAAAAAATACAAGCCTGTTGTTTGCTTCACCATTTGAAAAGCTAAAACGGCAGTTTGGAGAAATGAAAAATTTCTCCTCATCATAAAAGGGCCTGATAACACAAAATGATGATGAAGGGAATCCAAAATAAACAGTGTAAACATCATTGCTTAAATATACAAGCCACAAAACAATTAGTTTAAAGCAGGAAAAAAGGCAATCCTAGTGCTATAAAGCAACTCTTTTACAGGGTGAGGTGAAGTTAGCATCGAACCCACTGTGGGTCTTAGTAACTGAGATAAGCATATAAAATAAGAGAAATAGGATTCTACCTTGGAGACTCTAGCACAACTGCCATTGTTTATGCTCCAATATCGTATTTCACCATCACTATCACAAGAGCAGATAAGGTCCTCTTTATTTGGATGAAAATCTAGTGACATAACAGATGCAGAATGTCCCGTAAAGGTGCGAAGTGAATACCCAGGCTGCATATTAATTTTATATTCAGTTATAGCAGAATACCAATTAGAAAAACATGCAATTCATCTTCTTCTAGACAAAGGCAAAACAACTATTCAAGACTACAATCATTAACATCCCAGCATATACATGGATCTACTGTTCAAATCTAAACCCTAAAAACTTCTACTTGCTAGTAACGCTACTAGTATATGAATTCCTTCTTCTGAAGCTCTACTGCACCACACTAATAGTCTTCATCTTTAAGAACAAATATAACCTCCATGCATAACAGCCTTCTAATAATAATTTAAATTTTTTTATTGCAACTTACCATATGGACCATTGCATTATAGAATAGTAAAACCATGTGTAGGAATTCTTTTAACAGAAATACAGTTCATAATATATTTCAAATAAAGTCTATTGAAAGGAAGAGATAGTGTGCTTTTCTTGTATATAATTTCATATAAAACAAGTGCATCAATAAGTTTTATTAGCTCACTGTGTAAAAAAATTCAGTGAGAGAAAGAAAACCATCTATACATCTCTATAACCTCTTAAGAATATAATAGAAACAATATCCCTGAAGTGGAATGTTATTAAAGTAAAACAAGACAGAAATCTACTAACATTATCAACATCCCAAACCCTGACAGTTTTGTCAAATGAAGATGTTGCCAGACGCGGCATGCTGGGGCTGAAACGGACATCAGTGATCAAAGCTGAATGCTCTTCAAGAGTAGCTTTTTGTTTTAGAGAATCCGTATACCATAAAACAGCCTGAATTACAAAATAATCAGGAGTAAAATATTGTTTCATGACTAAACAGAATAAAATAAATAAATTAAAATATATATATTTAGGGGGAGGATGTATCTTATTCTTACGTTCTCGTATAAAAACATATTTCTCAGAAGATACATCCCCCTATATATTAATTTTGTTTATCAATTTCCTTCCAGCAGGACAGTTGCACAAGTTGGCTGCAGATCTCGTGAAAGTTGGTTTAACAAAGAAATTGCTAAAAAAAAATTATTTCGAAGACTAATGCTTTCACCAACCTTTTTATCATGGCCACCACTTGCGAGCAATTTGCCATCAGATGAGAAATGGCAACAGACAACTTTACTTGTGCTTGCACGTACAGAATTTATATCAGAAAATGTGAAGCCTGAAAATAAATCATGTCCTTAGCTTATTTATTTGAGTCACTGCCTCTTTATGCAAGCAAATCAAGGAATTTATAGAGCAACTATGCAAGGTCACATATAAAAGCTAGAAAAACACACCACTTATGAAATATATAACCAACAACATATATTTATCAACAAAAAAAAGGAACTATACACATGTTTATGATAAAATTATTCTAAAGCACATTTGAGGTAACAAGGAAAAATGACATCACGTGACATGAGTCATTATATTATCTTTATTTACTGTTAAGTTTGTAACTCATTGTAAGTCACATTAGCACAATGAGTTATCTTTTAAAAGAAAACAATGAATCTTTTTGCATCTGAGCGAGGGACAATTAGACACACTTGAGAAACTCCTTCGCAAGGATGAAGCTAGAATATTTTATGATCAATATAAAATGGTGTTTACTGCACCTTTGCTTACATCCATACAGCGACCAACAGTATCTCTAGGGTCTGTATCATCATGGTGGGATAAAAATTCCTCCACATTTTCATCTAGTGATCCATCCTCCACAAAGCGATCCACGTCAGCCTGCAATTCAAGATCCTTATCATCCCACTGCCAAAACGGAAGGGCAATGAATGAGTCTACATGCAAGGAACTCAATCATTCCTTCCACTAATTGAACCACACAAAATAGGCACTCACCAACTGGTTTGAAGAAGATGTAAGTGTTCCGGGGCCTTCAGAGCCAAACATCATTAGAGGCTTTGAGGAACTACTATTATGGGGCATGGCAGGCATTGATATCACATCCCCAGGCGTATGGGTTGAGGGAGTTGAGGGTGCTGAACTTGGGGATGGGCCTGTTGTATTTGCTGTTCCTGAACTATTGGCAGGACCTGAAGAAGATACAGGCTGCTTTCTCTTTCTCCCCATCTGGTTTTTTGAAACCTTAGAGTGCATTCAGAAAACCATGTTAGGAACCTAATTCATACTCATAATAAGTTGCATAGACCAGATGTTTGTGATACTCAGGGACAGAAATTTATGATATAATGATACATATCTGTTCAGGAGGTTTCAAAGAAAGAAGTAAAATCCTATTCCAACTACTCAGTTTGGGAAAACTTGAGGTGAAGGAGATTATGCTGTGAATACTTGAACTCAACCAAGAAACGATGAAGGAAAAAAAACCACCATCCCTTATGCTAAAATGCTTTCCAGTCCCACCATATAAAATCTCAAATTCATGGACACACTCTGACAAAAGCTATAAAAACATAATAACAGTAAAATTTATGAGACCGACTAATAAAATAAACAAAAGAATAATCATGTGACTGGGTGTCAGAATTTACCATTTGCAGCAAGATAAATGAATTTTACAACAGAAATTGATGTGCCAATATGTCACTAAACATTTTTCTACAGATCAGAAGAAATCTATTGCCCAATGATACTTTAAGAATAAAGGACCCGAGAAACTAAGTATGTCTTGAGCATGTATGTGGAATTGACAACTGTCAAAGGACTGACCTGATCATTTCCTCTAAATGAGTTTGACATGCTACCATCCATGGTGACACTGCCACCACCTCCCCCTACTTTATCTTGCTGATGCATGCTATGATTTGAAGTCTGAGATTGCGGGTTCGAGAGAGCATGCTGTTGAAGTTGCTGCTGCTGTGCATTGCTGCTTGGCTGTTGTTGATGTTGCTGCTGCTGCTGTAACTGAGCCAGTTTCAACTACACATACAGAAACTTTTAGACAATACAAATCATGGACTTTTGGTAACTAAATAGGATTTATAAATAGAACACTTCAACAAGTAATGCAAGTATGGTGAGGATGAAAAGATAATTAAAAAGGTACTAGCAAGCACCTTCATTAACATATCTGTATCCCCACGAGGAAAAGGAGGTCCACCGCCTTGAAGAGGTGATCCAACATTCGACGACACATCACCAACAGGATTAGAAAGACCATCCTTGTTTAGGCCAATACCCCTATTATTCAATAGCATTCTTAGTCTTCTGCTTTCATCACTGGCAGATGGTGATGCCAAATTTTGTTGAGCAAGCATAAGTTGTTGCTGATGCTGTGGTGTCAACATTTGAAGTTGATGAAACGGCTGAGGAGCCTGCATGAAAGGTTTTTGCTGCTGGAGTATACCAGAGCGCAGTTGCTCCAGACCCTAATAAAGGATAGAAAAAGATCAATAATAAAACTTAACTACGGAATTACTTAGTCCCAAGTCACAACAATTAAAAATGTTAATGACACCCAACTCAGTAGGATGATTGCAAAAGATTTCAGCAAAGAGGCTGCCCTTTCTCAGATGACAAGAGGTTTGTAGGGAGAATATTAATAAAAATAGATATAATATAAAAGATTACTTACTGTGAGCGGCCACCCTTTCAGAGTCAAATTGTTGCTACCTTGATTCGATCCTGAAATGAGAAAATCTCTATTTACTCCATTTATGTGCAATAATAGTAATACAATATCACCCAAAAAAAACATTTAATCCTAAACTAGACTCATCCAGCCATGAAAAAATTACAAAGAAAAAATTGGACAAACATCCTTCAGGAATTGCTAATTTTAAAATCGGCTACAGGAGGGGGAAAGAATGATGGAGAAATACCAGGAATTGCTAACAATGATCCTTCAGGACCAGCGGCTCTGGGATTTAAAACGGGGTTTATCTCACTCTTTATATCCTGGTTCCAAAAGGTAAATTAGGGAAAAACAGCTGATATGAAATATAGGAAATAATGAGAGATCTCTGAAATAAGGTGTACCAGTGTAGACCCTGGTAATTGCTGACTACGAGCTTGAACTTGTGGAGACATCCCACCGGCAGCACCATGCAAAACTTGCCTGAAATCAAGAAATTCGGTGCTAACAAAGTCAATACCCATAAACAAAGAAAATACTGAATTCTAAGGGAATTGAACACCAAACAATTTTGTTAAATAGGAAACAAATTATCATTAATTTTTAAAAGGTAAGAGCAGACTGTCCAGAAAAGACTAGAAGATAATAAAGATAGTCATTTACTCATTTTGTTTCACATTAATAGAGTCAGATTCAACTCAATAGCAGCCACAGACCAATAAAGTACAAAATAATTTCTGTCTCCAGGCTAAAAACAGTAAGCAGTAAAAGCGAAGTTTAAAAAAAAATACCCTGAAGGCTGGCCACTAGCTGCAGCTGACTTCAATATTGAGGCATGGTTTGGGTCTATGAGTTGACCCATATTCTCGCCAAATCTTTGCTGTATAACATACCAAAAGCAAACAATGAACATGTGTCTATCGCAATCATGGAAACCAGCAGTTCATGTTATATAGTCAGATAACCAGAACATTCCCCTACCTTCATTGCTGCCTCATCCAAAGAATCCCTCTGGAGGGGAAGTTTTAACCTCTCCTCATACATTTTAGTTGCAAGTGCATTTGCAGTTCCAGAGTTTCCAACTAACCCATTTGCACTACCATTTAAGAGATGTGCTCTATCCCTACTTTGCTGTTGTGATTGTGGCTGTTGTTGCTGTGATTGCTGCTGCTGCTGCTGCTGTTGCTGCTGTTGTTGTTGCTGTTGCTGTTGCTGGAGAGCTGCATGCCTCTGCAACAGGATCTGTTGCATCTGCATGTGTTGCTGCTGCTGCTGCTGTTGATGCGGTGATTGCTGGGGTTGAGACTGCTGCTGTTGCTGCTGCTGTTGTTGTTGTTGTTGCTGCTGCTGCTGCTGTTGCTCCCTTGTCTTCATTAACTGTGTCTGTAAATTGAAATTCACAAACCATAAACTTAAAGCAGTACCTAAGTTTTATTTTCTCTTATAAAAAATCTAGTAAAAAAGTAAATTCTGGTATGGCATCAATTTTGCAAGGGTACCAAATATAATGGATGATTAGCTAAAAAAACCTAAAGTAATACCCAGACTAAAAAGGCTGGGTTTTTATCACTTTGCTAAAACAATAGTCTATAATTTCTACAGGTTAATGAAGCAACCAAAACATTCATCATTGGACCATATTGCCGGTTTAACACCTAACTAATGCACATCAGGGTTGTTAATAGCAGATAGTGTAGTGTAGCGGCAAGCCCAAAAAATGCTATTTCAAGCGCTATTGCGGCGCTATAGCAGCAAATAGCGGACAATAGCGGTGAATAGTGGAGTAGCGGTGAACCCCCAGGGCGCTACGCTATAGCGCTATTGCGCCGCAATAGCGCGCTATTAACAAGCCTGATGCACATAGGCCCTTCGCAGACTTAAGAGAGACATAAACTGCTTTAAATACAAAAATAACCACAGGTTCAAATAAGACATCATAGTAATATAAATATACTGCTAATCGCAGTAGTCTAGAGCTGAAGAATAAAAATATTTCAGCAATATTATCAAATAAAAATGATTAATTCTTCAAATTATAAAAAAAGAAAAATCAAATTTTTCTTACATGCTTAAATATATACATAAAGCAATAAATAGCTAACTAAATCAATCATTATGAAGGGGAGCAATTAGGTTAGCTAGAGAGACAACCCAAGAGGGGTAGGTTAGTTAGTTGGCAACTAGGCTGAGTGTGGGAAGAGCTCTCCAGTTTGGTCCCCGCACAATACGCCCGTGACAGGGGATGAAGAGCCTTGACTTTGACTAAATCCAGAATCCGGAAATAGTCAGCATCTCAAGGGTGACCGGATACCGGATAGTTTATACCAAAAAAAAAGGTTAGCTAGAGAGACTGAAAAGTTGAACCCAACGGAATGCATGAACTTCCTCATGGAACAAGGGTGACCGGATACCGGATAGTTTATACCAAAAAAAGGCTAGCAAGAGAGACTGAAAAGTTGAACCCAAAGGAGTGCATGAACTTCCTCATGGAACACATGAAAAGGCATAGCGCGACTTTTTCATATGCCAATCACATCCAAAACATATTATGAATATTTCATAATACCGCTTTTGCTTTGCAGAATTTCAAACACCCTCAATCTTACGCAAACGTAGCATGAAAAAAAAAGGATGCAGAACATGAAAGCAATGGAAAAGAAAAAATTCCAACCAACCTCGATATAAGATGCGGCGACCTCCGAGTGCTTCTCATTAGTCCTGGCAATAAATATGTCCCAGAAAACCGACCACCACTCAAACAGGAAACCTCCCGGGGCATCAATAGCTGCAACAACCCCACACAACAGGCACACAAATAAAGCAACCAAATCAATAAAATGGACAAAACCAAAATGAAAATAACACTGTTAAATCTAGGTTTTTCCTTTGATAGTAGTCCAATTTTCAGACATCTCACCAACAGGGTCAGAGGATACTTTTCCTTCAGATTGAAAAGCTTGAGCAGTAGCCTTCAAATCCCTCTTAACTAGGTAATCATGGATGTAAACATCCAACCTGAAATTCCATAGAAAAAATTGAAACTTTACATCAACCAAGTGAATAAAAAAACACACAGAAAACAAAATCCAGTGAACCACCACATAAAAATTGAAGTTCAGCAGCAAAAATTAGCCTTTTCAAACAAAACCCAGTAAACTTTCACAAAACTATGAACCCTAAGATACCAAGAAAGAGAAAGAAGGAAAAAAGTAGGTACATTTACAAGACATGATGTAAAACTGAAATGGAGAAAAAATCAAGATTAACAAATCAACATAGGAAATGAAACAAATTAAGCATGAAAAACAAAACCCAGATGTAAAAATGATGAAAGATTAGAACTTGCATCTTATCAGCTTCCCAGTTAGTCTGAGACATGGTTGAAGAACCAAACGGTGACCCAGAAGAGGAAAAGCGAGATTAATGAGTTGGGGTTTGAGTAGCAGAAGCTGAAGAGTTCGATTTTTTGCTACAGTTGAGGTACAAGGATAACGGAAAAGGTGACTGTAGAAAGATGTAGAAGGAGGCAAAAGAGAAGAAGAAGAAGAAGAAGAAGAAGAAGGGAAGACAATCCAACGGATGAATAGAAGGGTGAAGAGAGAGAAGATAATTGATTTTGATTAATCTTTCTCTTTCTCTCTCTCTTTGGTTTTTTTTTTTTACATCCAATGTTGAAATGATTACTTTGAATAAATCAATATTTGCTAATCTCTATCCAACAACAAAAATATTGACTATCACTTTTTTTTTATGTTTGGGGGTAAATGCCCAAAGAACAAAAAAGCTAAGACAATATAGTGAAAGAAATCCCTATATCATCATCCCTCAAAGAGGGAAGCAGGAAGCATGGAAGGGGGGATATGCTCACTATCAACACATAAATGAGAACTTTCATAGTAAATACAAGCAAGGTGATCAACATACCCATTTGCTTCTCTGAAAATAAGATGAAAGGCGACCCTTTACACATAGTAGGAATCTCCTTTAAATGATTAGTATAAGGATGATACTCAAAACACTTCATATTGTGATTAAGTTATAAGCCGCACTAGAGTTCATTTCCACTTGAATTTTCATCGACTTTAACAAGTAAGTCGTTCTCATTCCCTTAAGGACTCCTTAAAGCTATGCTCTTAACACATTGCAATGCAAGCGAAGCCTTGAACAATTTTGCCTTATGGGAAGAGGGCTAAGCTCAACTGGCGTACTTCGATGACCTCGAGCATGGTTTGGCACAGTCCTTCCTCGATCAAACCATCGCAAGAGGTCATACCATTTTATAGATTCATGGACTCATCAGAGTTAATCTTCCAGAATCCTTCCCTAGACATCCTCCATCCACCCACGTCTCTCTTCTATATGCAGGTTCTGAAACTCGTCCGACTTCTTCGAGAGATTATTAGCAACCTCCGCAACAAAATTACTAATAACAACGATAATATGCTAGGCAAAGTAATATGGTTATTAAAAACCAAATCACTCATATCCTTCCAAATTTGCCAAGCTATAATTCTAAAAATAAGAGACCAATTATATCCTCCTTGATGACAAGACTTTTTCATCAAATTATTAATCGAGTAATTAGAGAGCCCCTCTTCTCCGGAATAAAAGCATCCCAAATCTCTAAAACGTAAGGAGAGACGTGAGTGCATGGATAACTATTACTACTTAAAAAATACTATTAATCTAAATTTTGTTAATATTTTATGTGATTTTTAATTTCTCTCTTGATATTTTTCTTTAAATGATGTCGGTCTACTCAGCCGAGTAGGGTTTTCAGATTTTTCAAGTTCCGCCCAACTGAACATCAGTTCCACCGATACATTTTAGATTCAACAACACATCATGCTTCATTATCAGTTATAAGACGAACCGGTTTAACCGATTGATCCGAGCAAGTTTAAACCACTATTTTTTCTTATTTTATTTATTGGACTTAGCTTTAAAACATATTTACAAAAGATTAATTTTCTTTTATTTATTCAACACTTAGAACTGAATTATCTTTATTTAGTATTTTTGAAATTTGTATTAAATATTTCATTAAAATGCATTATAAGTTTACATATTTAATCCAATAATAAATGATATAATATCTCTTATCAATGAATTGCAATGTTAAATCTAATGCCTCTATTCTTTAAAAAAAAAAATTGAGTAATATAAGAAGATTTTTACAGAAAATGATAATTGTGGAACAATTTATTTATCAAACGTATTTACCAAACCAAAATGTCATGTGAAAGGAAGAGAGAATTAGAGGCAAAATATGGTGTCAATACTTTTTGAATATTTACACTTTTTTTTGAAACTCGAATATTTACATTTATTGGAGAAACATTTGCATAGAAATTGATTTTAACAAAAATTATGAGAATTTTTTCACACAAATGAAGAAATTAAAAAATAAATTAATAATAAACGTGTGAATGAATCTATAGCTAAAGCAACATGTTCTGGGACGATCAGGTAAGGGTGTTACCCGAGTGGGGCCCAATATGGACGACCAGGTAAGGGTGTTACCCGAGTAGGGCCCAATATGGACGACCAGGAACGCTTCCCGAGTAGACTCGGCCACGAGCGGGACGACGCTCACCCCTAGCTCGAGGACTTGGACCCCACCACCTAGGGGTTGACCTAGGCCAACCACCCTACGGAACTAGGGTGGTTGGATGGTGGGCCCCCTAGGCAATCTAAACCGTTGGATCGCTGCAAACCACAGAGGGAGCAGGAAGATCCAACGGCCCTTGACCCACCAGTACGAGCCATGCATGACGTTGCATGGCTCCAACCCTAATGCTCCAACTTGTATATAAGGGGGGCAGCTCACTCATTCTAAGGTACGTTACTCTCTCTAATTTCTGCTACCCCTTTACTCGATCCCTCTACTCACTTTGGCATTGGAGTTCCTTGCAGGAGCCCCACCCGGGTCCGTCACGCAACTCAGTGCACAGGCTTCTCTTCTTCACTTGGCAGCCCTGCTCTCGTGGTCCACCCGATCATTTGGCGCCGTCTGTGGGGATCGAGTAAACTTTTCCTTCACCACGTGCCGTCAGAGACAAGTGCAGCAGCAACGAGCAATGGTAGAAACCCGACAGACCTCTCGCCGTTTCAACCGAACCCCCGAGGGTCATGTGGAGACTCTGGACGAATCCGCGAACCACCAACACTCCCCCCGGCCCCAGAGGACTACCCCTCCGACTCCCCCCCGGGGACGATCCCCGGAGACAAGGATCCTTACCCCCCATGCCGCGCACGAAGCCCTGTGCAGGCTGGAGGCCCGGGTTAGGGCGATGGAGGAGGAACATCCTCTTGAGGAAGGGCAGGAGCGCAATGTCCAAGCCCGCAACACTCGGGACGAGATCCGCGCCCTTCGAGCGCGCCTCCGCCAGCTGGAGGAACTGGAAGATCTCTCTAGACACGAACCGGCGTTCTCTCAAGAGGGGGAAACGGGAAGGAGGCCACCTCCCCCGTCAGACTACCACAACGGTCATGGCCAAGAACAAACCGCTGAAAGGGCTGTGAATCAACCCCCCCCCATCACCGCAGGTACCACTCCCCGCGCAGAAGTTACTTCGGACGGAGGAGCCCCGTTTCCACCAGGGAACCCCTCAGGGATCCGATCCACCCACATGGCACCCTGGTGACTTTACCTCAGACGATCAATGGTCCACTCTCTCCAGACATCATGGCGACTCCTTTCCCCCCAGGGTGGTCAAGGCCCAAAATGAAGCTCTATGAGGGTGACTCCGACCCGACGGAGCACATCAACTTCTTCGTGGGAGCCATGTAGTACGCCGGGGCTACTGACCCGATCTACTGCCGCTGCTTCCCGATGAGCTTGGGGAAGGGCCCGATGAACTGGTTCCAAAACCTCCCCAACAACTCCATCCACAATTGGGAAGGGGTCATGTCCAACTTCTTGACCCAGTATTCCTCGGTAAGAAACATTCCGAAGTCAGAAGAAACTCTGGCTCTGATCAAGCAAGGCGAGAAGGAATCCCTGAAGGCTTTTCTTAATCGCTTCAACAAAGAAGCAGGAGACATTCCGGACCTCCTCCCTCAGGTCCGCCTGATCTTGGTACGACAAGCGCTTAGGCCAGGTCCTTTCCTAACTTCTTTGGATGGAAAGAAGGCCCGGACGCTGGAGGAATTCCAGGCCCGATCAGAGAAGTATATTAACATGGAGGAGGCTGCAACATTAAGGTCCTCCAATCAAATCCCAGGCCATCGACCCTCTGAGAAAACCCGAGAGCCGAGTGAACCTAGGCGCGATCGCGAACAGCGACAGAAAAGCCAGGATGAGAAAAAGCAGAAGCGGAAGAGGTTCGATAGTTACACCCCCCCTGAACTCTTCCCTCTCCCGCATCTTGCGGGAGAGAGCCTCTACCGACCTCAGGGACAAACCCCCCCCCCCCCCCGCTACTCACACGGGGGGATAAGCTGGATTCCAAGAGGTTTTGCGAATTTCATGACAGCCCCGGTCACAACACGGACGAATGTCTGAATCTGAAAGACAAGGTGGAAGAGCTGGTTAGAATCGGGAGATTGTCAAAGTATGTTGCCATCTCCTCAGGCAACCCCCCTCGTCCGCATTTGCCACCTACCAGACGATCACCCAACCCACCCAGGGCCCGGGCCAGGACCCCCCAGGAATCGTGCACGTACACCTCCTCGAGAAAGGAGCCCCCGTCATAGAACCCCCGACCGGCGCAGGAGTCCCGAACGTCGTAGAAGTCCGAATCGGCGCCGCTCTCCAGACCGGCGGGACCAAGATGATGTACGACGACGCCACGGGACCAACCTGGTCGACGTCGGCTCGATTGCTGGAGGATGGGCAGCAGGTGGACCATCAAACAATAGTCGGAAGAAAAGCACTCGAGTTATCATGTCAGCCGCTGGGAGACCTCGTCCTAACTCCCTTCGTACGCCGCAGCAGAAAGTTCCCATCACCTTCACAGAAGACGACTACGGCACAGACACCGGCGAGGAGGACGACCCGATCGTCGTAGAAGCCCTCATCGCAAACGGTAAGGTACGGCGAGTACTCATCGATACAGGTAGTTCTGCTGACATTATGTTTTATGATGCTTACAAAACCCTAGGCTTATATGTGAAAGACCTGATCCCCTATGACCATGACCTGATCGGTTTCACTGGGGACAGAGTTCTACCGTTAGGATATTTTGATGCATACCTCTCCCTAGGAGACCCTAATGTTTGCAGGACTATCAAAGCCCGGTTCTTAGTGGTGAAATGCCCAACAGCCTACAACGCCATCATCGGCAGACCAAGCCTTAATGTCTACCGAGCCATCATCTCCACCCACCACCTGATGTTGAAATACCCGTGGGCCGGTAGGGCAATTTCCGTACGCGGAAACCTAACCATGGCCGGGGGGTGTTATAACTCTAGCCGCAGATTGGCGCGACAGGATCGCAAGAGGAAAGAGCCCGACCGAGGCAAAAGGGTCGAAAACTTCCATCTTCGAGCAGGAGTGTGCTTGACGGACATCGATCCGCGAGTAGACCAATCCAGAGAGGACCAACGTCTTAAGCCGGACGGGGAAGCACGACCAGTCCAGATCGGTCGTGGCCTCGAGCAAACCACCAAACTGGCGCGAGACCTCCCTCAGGATCTGTCCAACCGACTGAACCCTTCTGAGAAGTAACGGACACCTATTTGCGTGGTCGTCCGAAGATATGCCGGGCATCGACCCAGCATTCTGCAGTCACAAGCTATCAGTAGACCGTAGATTCAAGCCAGTGGCCCAGAAGAAGAGGCAGATGAGCGCGGAGAAACAGGAAACAATCAAGGAACAGACAACGGAACTTCTGAAAGCCGGGATCATTCGCGAAGTTAAGTACACCACTTGGCTTTCGAACGTGGTCCTGGTTAAAAAATCCAACGGGAAGTGGAGAATGTGCGTGGATTACATGGATCTGAACAAGGCCTGCCCTAAAGATCCCTTCCCCCTCCCCAGCATCGATGCCTTGGTGGACAACTCCTCTGGGTACGAATACTTGTCCCTCATGGACGCGTATTCTGGGTACAACCAGATTCCGATGTACAGAGACGATGAAGAGAAGACCGCTTTTATAACCGATCGGGGGACATATTGCTATACTATGCTCCCATTCGGCCTGAAAAACGCAGTGGCCACCTACCAACGAATGATGACCAGAATCTTCGGGGCGCTGATCGGGAAGTCGGTCGAAGTCTACATTGATGACATCATCGTGAAAACACCAAAGGGGGCGATCATGCAGCCGATCTGGCCGTCGTGTTTGAACAGCTGAAGAAGTACAACATGCGCCTCAACCCCGAAAAATGCACCTTCGGAGTCAAGAGCGGGAAGTTTCTGGGATATATGCTCACCAATCGTGGGATTGAACTAAACCCCGAAAAGTGCCAGGCTATTGTAGAAATGAAAAGCCCTAGGACGGTCAAGGAAGTCCAGCAATTGGCGGGGCGGATGGCAGCAATCGGACGGTTTCTCCCGAAGGCTGCCCTAAGAGCCTTACCACTCTATGCCCTGCTAAAGAAAGGAGCGAACTTTACTTGGTCAGAAGAGGCCGAACATGCTTTCTCCCGGCTGAAAGAGGTTCTCACCTCCCCACCGATCCTATCAAGTCCAAAGCTAGGGGAGCCCCTTTACTTATACTTAGCTGTCCGAGACAAGGCTGTGAGCTCCGTGCTGGTACGAGAGGAAGCGGGAGCCCAACTTCCGGTCTACTTCGTCAGCCGCTCGCTCAAAGGAGCTGAGCTAAGATATCAGATGCTCGAAAAAGTGGCACTCGCCCTCCTAACCACGGCCATGCGGCTCAGAAGGTACTTCCAATCTCATAGCATCATTGTCCGCACAGATCAACCGGTCAGGCAAGTCCTCCATAAACCAGATCTAGCCGGTCGAATGGTGGGTTGGTCGATCGAGCTTTCCGAGCATGATATTCGATATGAGCCCAGACGGGCGATCAAGGCGCAAGTCCTAGCAGATTTCCTGGTCGAACTCACGAATGAAGAAGACCCGCCGGCGGAAATCTCCTGGGTCGTCCACGTGGATGGCTCGAGCAACAAAGAGGGGGGCGGCGCCGGGATCGTCCTACAAAGCAACTCGGGGATGATCGTAGAACAGTCGCTACGCTTTAATTTCCCGGCCACTAACAACCAAGCTGAGTACGAAGCTTGCATCGCCGGTCTGGTGACAGCGCGGGACCTGGGGGCGCAGGACATACTTGTCTGCTGCGACTCCTTACTAGTGGTCTCACAGGCTAACAGAGAGGCGCAGGCCAATGACCCAATTCTGGAACAATACCTCTCCCACCTGAAGCGGTTGGCTGCCACCTTTCGTAAGGTGGAGTTCCGCCACGTCCCAAGAGCTGAAAATGACCGCGCGGACACCCTAGCAAAGCTGGCTAGCACCGGGAAACCCGGACTGAACAGGACAGTCATTCAGGGCACACTGGCCCTCCCGTACGTCGCGGGCCCCGACCGGTCCACCGGAATCCACACCTTGAGCGTTGGCACGGACGACGATTGGAGGACCCCTATTGTTAAGAACCTCACAACGGGCTGGCTACCACCCGACAAGTCGGAAGCCAAGAAGCTGACTAGGAACGCTTCCTGGTACACCTTGGTGAACGGAGGCCTCTTTAAGAGAGGATTTTCCACTCCTCTTCTTAAGTGCTTATCAAAGGAACGTGCAGAGTATGTGCTCGCCGAGATCCATGAGGGCAGCTGTGGCCACCACCCCGGCGGGCGTTCTCTGGCGAGAAAGGTCCTCCGGGCCGGCTACTACTGGTCCACCCTGGAGAAAGACGCAGCCGACCACGTTAAACGCTGTGACCCATGCCAGAAACACGCCGACCACCGCTTAGCCCCGCCCGAACGGCTCTCGACTATGGTCTCCCCTTGACCTTTCCACCAATGGAGAATGGACCTCTTGGGACCTTTTACAACCGCGCCAGGACAGCTGAAACACCTGGTCGTCGCGGTAGACTACTTCACCAAGTGGATTGAAGCAGAACCCCTTGCAACTATCACTTTGCCCCGCATACAACGCTTCTTTTACAAGAACATCATCAGCCGATTCGGGGTACCTGGAGTACTTATTACCGACAATGGCACACAGTTTGCCTCCCAAGGGTTCAAGGAGCTCGTAGACGGGCTCCACATCAAGCACCACTTCACCTCTGTGGAACACCCCCAGACGAACGGACAATCCGAAGCGGCAAACCGAGTAATCCTTAGAGGGCTCAAGAAAAGACTGGACGACGCTAAGGGCAACTGGGCAGAGCAACTCGATCATGTCCTTTGGGCATACCGCACAACGCCGCACTCTACGACTGGGGAGAGCCCCTTTCGCCTAACTTTCGGCACAGAGGCGGTGATCCCAGCAGAGATTGGAGAGCCGAGCGCTCGTACCATGGGCCACGACCCGGGACAGAACGACCAACTCATCAATGAAGACCTGGACCTTCTCGCCGAAAGGAGAGCCGTTGCCAATTGCAGGGAGTTGATCGCGAAGCAGCATGCAGCCATCCGCTACAGCAAGAAGGTCGTCCACCGCGTGTTCCTACCAGGGGACTTAGTCCTCCGCAACGCCAGCATCGGAGCCCGAGGAACCGAGCGAGGCAAGTTGGCCGCCAACTGGGAAGGCCCATACAGAATAACTGAAGCAACCGGCACCGGCGCCTACAAGTTGGAGAAGCTCTCGGGCGAAAAAATCCCCCGCACTTGGAATGCCACCAACTTGAACCGCTACTACAGCTAGCGCGGTCAATCAAACGTTTGGAATCGGTTTTCTGTTTTTCTTTCATTTTCTTAAGTCTAGGATCAAGGAGCTGCTTTCGATCCTCCTCTTGTAACCGACGGGCATACTTGCGTTATTTAATGAATCAAGCAGGAGCGTTTTGTTTAGTTATTTTCATCGAACCGATCGGAACAAAATAAAAGACCCACCGGGCACCAAACTAAAAGACCCACCGGGCACGAAAATAAAAGACCCACCGGGCACCAAACTAAAAGACCCACCGGGCGCCAAACTAAAAGACCCACCGGGCACGAAAATAAAAAGACCCACCGGGCACAAAATTAAAAGACCCACCGGGCACAACAAATCAAAAGACCCGTTGGCCACGAAGGGACCCACGGGCATGGAATCTTAAAGCCCTCGGGGCACCATAACCATACGACCACACAAAAAAAATAAAAAAAAATAATGATAAAAAATAAAAAGTCCTACCGGGACAATAACAAGACCCAACCGGGCGCGTCAAATAATATAGATCGGAACTAAAGCAAACCAAGTAGTGCATTCATTAACATTGATTATCATTACAAACGATTACAATAGCCCCGCACGGCTCAGAACACTTGAAAAAAAAAATTACAACCCCCTCAAGGAGCATTCTCCTCCGGGAAGGTTGGGGTAAACTTTCCCTTGGAATCCACAGTTCCGATCCGGCCTTCGGAGACCACCTTTCGATACCCGACCGGACCGGTCTCCAAGCCCGGGTTAACAACTGAAAGCTGACTCATCGCATTGTTGAAAGAAGCCTTGTTAATCTTGGACACGGTGGCCGTCAGCTTTTTCTTGTCTGCTTCCAGAGAAGCGATCCGGGCCTCAAACCCTTTCTTCACGACCGCATCCTGTTCCCGCTCTTTCAGCAAGGCAGCCTCTACCTCCTTCGCGCGAGCCGCGCCGGTCTCAACTTTCCCCTCCGCAGACTTCAGCCGCTCCTCCAGATCTTCACGAGCCTTCTCGCCGTCCTGAACCTTTTTCTTCAGCTGCTCATTCTCAAGCTTCAGGCTGTCCAGCAACTTGTTTAACTCTTCGATGGCAGAGCACCCCTCTTCCAGCTCCTTGTTCATAGAGGATATCAGTTGATCATCCTTCTCTGTTTTCTCCCTGAGCTCCTCCAGTTCAGGAAGAGTCGACAGCTGGAGATACCTGACAGCAGATGCGGTCTTGAGCGAGGCACGGAGAACATAATTGAGGAGTCCGGCAGGCTCCCGATCGCCCAAGTACTTTTGGTCATTCTCCGTCAACACGAGATCGTCGATCTGCGCCAAGTGCTCCCGGCAGCTGCCCGCCCTAGGACCCCAAATGGACAGCCTTTCAGGCGGGGGCACCACGGTGACGGGCACGACCCGCTCCGGGTCAGAACCCTGCACTTCACTGTCAACATGACCTTGATGGTCATGATCTTGATGGTCCTCCACTCGGCGCTTCTTCGAGGTCGGGCCCTGGGTACCCTCACCCTCAGAAACCGACCGTCCTTGCTCCTGGACGGGATCGGAGGTCCCCCCAACTACGGCCCCTCCCCCGTCCTCCGGGTCGGGCTGGGGTTGAGTTTCAACATGCCCCTCTTCCCCTTGGGCCACATCATTCCCTTGATCCACCTCTTCATCGGAAGACTGTTCGTCTTCAACCTGTATCGCGTCCAGCAAAGTCCTGTCAATGTCCGCCATGCCACCTGCCCAACAATGAAAACAACATTAGCACTCGAAATAAGAAAAAGCAACGGGAAGGAGTATCACAAGTAAGTAGCTTACGCAACAACTTAGCGTTCCTTCGAACGTTATAAGAACACAAGTCATAGCATCGAAGGGGACGAACCAGGACCTTCTTGTCCCCCTCCATGACATAACGGATAGCGCCCATCAACAACCGCTTGAATTTCAAATCGGTCCCCGACAGGGCCCCCTCGTCCGAGAAACTAAAGGAGGTCACCTTTTCCCTATAGTGGGCCGCGTTCCAGGCCAGCGGAAAACGCGCCCGCATCCCGCCCGTCGGTCCTGGCTCGAACCACCAGAACGGAGGCGGCGAGGTCGGCGCCACCCGGTAAAATTGGTCCTTGAAGTCTTTATACGAATCGGCAAAGGCTTTGAAGATCGGGAACACCGTCCTCAGAGTAACCATGCCGTGACCGCCGTGACCCTGAGTATGGGCGACCGCGAAAAGATGGAAAAAGAGAGGCAGGGATGGCACTTGCCCAAAAAGCTCGCAAGCGGTCTCATAACCGCGCACAAAACCTCAGGCCCCGGGGTGAAGTTGGGAGGGCGCCACCATCATATGACGCAGCACGGAAACCTGAAAGTCGGTTAACGGCATCCGCACCTTCACCTTCTTCATAGTATAAATATGCATATAAATGCCGAATGGGGGGGTCTGCGGGAGCCTTTCGTCCTTGCCAGGTGCGAAAACATCATGCCCCGGACCGATCTGCGTCTCGGATAAATAATACTGTCGCCGGAAGTGCCTCTCGTCCTCATTGGCGTAACAGGACTCGAGCTTCAGTATTTCCCGACACCAATCGTCTAAATGCGCTCGGTCACCCTCCAAATGAGGCCACTTCTCTCGGTCGATCTTCTTCCGTTTCGGAGCATCTTTGCTCATCTTCGGCTTGGAACCACCCCCGGCCGCTTTGCCCCCGACCGCTTTGCCCTTTTTCTTTTCGGCTCCGGTCATACTTAAACCTGCACAAGGGAAAGCGTCGTTTCAATATCTCAAGTTATTGACCACGACTCAAAGGGGAAAACCAGTAGGATCCGCCTTTGTCCCCGGCAGGGAGAGCAAACCCAGCGCCGGAGGACCGGCCCACGGACCGCCCCTCCGCCGCACGGGGGGGGGGGGGGAGAGCCAGCTTTCTCCCTCCCGAAAAGACGCACCCTAAGAACCCCTAGAGGACGGGACGAGGAGAAGAAGAAGAAAATAAAATGCGGGAGAAGTCGAGAAGAACTCACCAAGTAACAAGAAGAGGACGATCACCGGGAAATGAAGGATGACCGCCTGGAAACTGCGCCTCACGACGACGGAATGGAGAGCTTCAAAGGATGAAAAGATGAGAGCTTGAGGTGCAGAAGAAGAAGGAAAACGCAAATGAAATCCCTTCTCCCCTTTTTATAAGAGAAGTTAGGAATGGGAAGCGACGCTTCACCAAACCCTATGTCTGTAATGATGACCCTAGGGGAGGCGGGAAAGCTATCATCCAATCAGCTTCCGCCACGTCAGCAAGGGAAATGAAACGATGTAACGCGTGCCAATTGTTGTCAGACGCATTAATGGCACTGCCAAGACGTCGCTTCATGTTACTGTTACGTAACGTTTGGAATTCGAGTTGTCACCTCGCCGTCCCGAGGTCCACGGGGGGGGGGGGTGACAACCGTCCCATATCATGAGGGTAATGACCGTCCCATATCATGGGGTGACGGTCGTCCCATATCATGGAAGTGACGACCGTCCACATCATGGAGGTGACGACCGTACAATTGACGATCGTCTCGTATCATGGGGATGCCGACCGTCCCCTCCGGCTTCATCTTCACCTTCTTAGGCTCATGCCTCACCCGTGCAGTGAGGCAGAGCTAGGGGGCAACTTGTTCCAGCAAGAGTTGGCAGGTGCCGATTCAAAGGATGTAGGGAAATTCGCATAAACCTGACCGAAAGCTTCTAGCCCACTACCTCAGTGGACTAGAGCTGGGGGGCTACTGTTCTGGGACGATCAGGTAAGGGTGTTACCCGAGTGGGGCCCAATATGGACGACCAGGTAAGGGTGTTACCCGAGTAGAGCCCAATATGGACGACCAGGAACGCTTCCCGAGTAGACTCGGCCACGAGCGGGCCGGCGCTCACCCCTAGCTCGAGGACTTGGACCCCACCACCTAGGGGTTGACCTAGGCCAACCACCCTACGGAACTAGGGTGGTTGGATGGTGGGCCCCCTAGGCAATCTAAACCGTTGGATCGCTGCAAACCACAGAGGGAGCAGGAAGATCCAACGGCCCTTGACCCACCAGTACGAGCCATGCATGACGTTGCATGGCTCCAACCCTAATTCTCTAACTTGTATATAAGGGGGGCAGCTCACTCATTCTAAGGTACGTTACTCTCTCTAATTTCTGCTACCCCTTTACTCGATCCCTCTACTCACTTTGGCATTGGAGTCCCTTGCAGGAGCCCCACCCGGGTCCGTCACGCAACTCAGTGCACAGGCTTCTCTTCTTCACTTGGCAGCCCTGCTCTCGTGGTCCACCCGATCACAACACATCTCAAAGTTTGTACTTAATTTGTAACAAAGACTTGCAACTTCTCAGGTGTTCTTTCTTATCAATCTAAGGTCAGAGAAATAAATATAAACTCTGCATAATGTATTAGAGTTAGACTATATATTGTTAATTTGTTATATGCGTATACAATTGTGTCCTCTATCTCTATGTGACTCTTTTTTGTTTGTTTATGTAACGCCGTGGCAGGCAGAAGAGGTAAGTTAACACATTGCAGGCATTGTAAGGTGGGCAGTACTACCAAGTGGCCATGAGATCAGTCCACGAACAAAACACACATTTATTGTTTGCGTAGCCAGCAACGTTACTATTCAACATTTCAACGTAAGAAAAAAAAAAACGTGTTACTGTTTCAATAAATGCTTTGTTTTCTTGAAAGATAATATCCTTATGATGCTTTTGTTATAAACACCCCAAATGGTAGCTAGCTAGGCCGATAATTATCCTCGGGTGACAATATGCGTTAGCGGGTGGATTATACCTGACTCGATAGCCCGTTAAAATGAAGATTGGGTTGGGTAAGCTCATTCTTGATATTTGAGTTTAAAACCTGAACCCAACTTATATTTGACGGGTTGACGACTTAGCCCACTTAAAGAATGTAGTGAAATAAAATAATTGTTCAATGAGTAATTTAAAAAAAAAATCTTTCACCTTTTTTGACATATGTAAGCCTATAAGTGTCAATAGCTATGTAGAAATTAAAATCATTTGTTCCTTATCTTTAAAAGTTATAAGCTCAATAAAAAAGTCACTGATAACAATATCAAACAAATATTTACCATATGTTGTTATTAAAAAATTGTAATGTAACTTCAATAGTAACTATTAAGTGTAAGTGTCAATGACATTATCAAATTATCGGTAAATGTCACTTTTTTTCTTTGATTGCACTTGCTTAATCTTAAGTCTTTACATTATTAGATATGTTATACAATCATCTACGAGAGTTTACTTTAGTCAATAGTCATATGCCAACAATTATAAACGATAGTTTCATACAATATGAAAGTCTTAGACAAAATATATCCTACAAGTAATGGAAAAATGTGGGAGCGGGCTAAGCCTATTTTTTCCACCTGTAGTTCTGGTCGCCCCAGATGATTTGCAGTCACGTGGATGTTGTGTTGGTCGACAAAGACGATCGAAATAAAGCCTTATCTCATCCAAACAAATAGTCGAGCAAGGTGGAACCAATAGGGTTAATGACTCAAAGATTTCTCAAGTAAAGCAACTAACTCAGTGGTTATCATAGCAATGAATAAACAAATGTTAAACACATTTAGTGCCACTCATGTCGAACTATTTATTCTTTAAATACATGTTAGATCGCTCTATAATAAGGGAATTATTCATTTTCTTACATATTGTTCTTCAAAGACTTTGAGATTTTCTCTCTGATATTGAGTTGATTTGAGAGTCGAAATATACCTTTTTGCATGTACATCCCAATCATAAATTCACATTTCACATTATCTCCCACACTCTCAACTTCACTCGCCATCGAGCCCTACTAGTCTACCACACTTGAAACATATGAACTACTATCTCAATTTCTTGAAGAACAACTTTTAGAATAAAATAATGCAATACATAATGCTTGCTAATTAAAAAATCATCACCAACCCAACAAAACAAAGGAAGAAATACATAAACATCTTCCTTAAACATATTCCACATCAAAATCAAGCATCCAACTATTATTCTCCATCAATTTTCTTCATTACCCTATTCCAGGGTTAATCTACTCTATCAAAACTTTTGCAATGAGAACAATCAAGAGCAAGTCGCTCAGTCATATCAAATATAATATAACTTTATAGATGTAGTTTGAATTCAATCAAAAGGAGGTAGTGAGGGAAGGACAGATGGGAAATACGAGAATGTGGTGGCGGATAGAAGGAAAATGGATGGTATAATGGTAGAAAGATGAGAAGGATATAGAAGATTGAACATTATGCGAAAAAACCTACCTAAAAAAATAAAAACTCTCACTAAGAAGGGAGAAAGCCCAATTGATTAAAAAAGGTTAGGGGACCTTCATCAAGGGGAGAAAACCCAAATTATTGTCATGATTTTTTAATTCATTTTATGGTCAAATGATTTTTGTAAAAAAGTCTTACATTATCAATATTAAATTATGTATTAATTTTATATATTTTTTATTTTGAGACTACTTAAATAGATTTTAAGTGGGTTGACGTAGTGATTCAACACTTCATTCATTAAGTAAGTGGTTAGAGATTTGATTCTCAACTCTTGTGAATGAAAAAACTCAATGATCAACCTATTGAGTTTGGGAATGATTAGTCTCACGATAGCTATCGAGTGTGAGAATGCTTGCCAAGAAAAGAAAAGAAAAACCAGATTTTATATATCATTTAAGAGTGGCTACAATAGGGATGTTAAAAGGATGATATTACTAAGATGTCCTTTTTTTTTGTAATACTTATTCCTGTGTTTTTAGTATCAGCATTAATCAACCAAGCTGCTGGAAAATTAAAGCAACATATATACAAGTGACTCAGTGAGATTATGTGGGGATCGATCTCAATCATCTACATGACAACTTCATATGAAGTTTCAAAATCCCAATCCAAATTTTAAATTCTAATATCTAACATGATTCCACCATTTCTTCATGACAGCATGAGTGGGAAGGGGACCATGACCATCCATTTATATCTTCATCATCATCTCCTCACTGTGCTCCCCAAAACAAAACACAACAGTAAGTACATTCTGATTTTGGCAGGTAATACACCAGGCCAGAAGAAAAATTAATACACTACAGAACAAATTGTACAGGCATACCTATCAGTATATAAAAATTGAGAGATTATATACATGTTTTACAGATCTATTAGCAACACTCTTTTATTGATCGATTAAAGTTCATTTGGGTCCCATAAAATTAGAACTGAAACCCATATTTTTAGTGAACTTCACATGAATTTTAATCTATTTTGAAGTGTTAGCTAGCATAGGGTATGCGTGTGCGTCAATTACAATGAACCAACAATACAACACAAGCAAACTTATCTTTGCTGATGAAGATGACATTCATGAGCTGTGCTAGCTGTAGCAACGAATATTATTGGCATGCATTCTGTATCCGTACACAGCACCAGTGTCTTCCATGCCATATATGTTATGCAAATACATAAGTACATTACCAACTTTAACTTACATTATGAACTTATCCAAATTTGACTTATTATTACTATGCATAGATAAAAGTAGGTGCATGAACTTTATTCCTTCATGTACAAGTGATATATGTCACTCAGATTTATTAAATTTACCCATAAACTAGTTTTAAAATTTCAACACATGTCATTGCATTTTTCCTTCTTTCTATAACTCTCTTATTCACAAATTAGTTTATCACCCGATAGATGCTTTGTAACGGTTTCTAATTGCCACATATTATAGACTTTAAAAAGTTTTGACTATGCAATTTGTGACAGAACCTCCACTACAAATTGACCGCCACCAATCGCAGGTTGGTATCTTCATATTGTTTTCAAACTTTTTTTTTAAATTCATCGGAAAACAATACAAAGCAAGAAACCAAACTAAGAAGCAGACAGAGTCTCTCAACAAGAGAGTTCTCGGCTCTATGGGCGAATCCCCTATAACATTTACACATACAATGGTGAAGCCACTAGCACGCATTCTAGGAAGCTAGTAGCGGTGTTGCAAGAGCGAGGAATCCAGTAAATGATAACGATTCACTCTCAATTCAACATATTTTTATGTCTCTCACAATGGGTAAGAATTTGTTCCTTTCAGCTTTCTCTAAAGAAGCTACCAAGTTTGTGTAGTCCAGCTCGCATTCCACCCTTCTGCATCCAGAACTCCCTACTATGGTTAAACCATGCTTCAACGCCAAGGCTTCCCCACGAGAGGGGGTTGCCTCCATCTTCATGTTCAACAATGCCTGCAATCCAACTAATCTTCTCATCACGTAATAAGGCATCAGAGCCTATATACTTACTTCTCCACGTCTCGATACCTCCCGTCTACATTGAGCTTTACAACACCATAAGGAGGAGAATGACAAGTCAAGCTTAACGACTTAACCTATACTACCCGCTGAATCAACCGTCTCAGGTACTTGGATCATTTTCGCTATTTGAACTAGACATGTCGTATTTTAATAACTATTAATTTTAAATATTGAATGTATAAACCAAAGTTTTTTTTTCTTTTTATTTTTTTGTCAACATTTTTTTTTTCTTTTATTAAGTGAATACAACGAAAAAAGGCCAATGCCCAAATAGCCCAGCAATGAAGCCCAAATCACTGCATGGATCTGGCCCTAAAGGCCAATAAAATTTGAGGGTTTATGAAAGCAAATAAAAACAAAGTCTTTGTCCAACAAATAATAAAAATAAAAGCACAATATAAAGAAGGAAAATGTTTTTTTCACATCTCATTTTAAGGTGGAAGGAGGTGGAGGAGGAGAGAGATAGGAAGAAAAGTAAAAGTAAGAGAGAGAAAGTATGAGATGTGATAGATGATAAGAGGAGAGAGGTAGAAACAAAAATAGGTGAAAATGAAGTGTTTAAAAGATGAAGTGTGTATATATCATTACTCTATAAAGAAAGTGGTGTAGTACAATAAAATTAGTAGTTGAATTGAAGGATTGGAAATTTGTACTACATATATGTACTACAATCATCAACCAGCATAAATCCAAATATTCAATCGAGTACTACTAGTACCATTACATATTTAGTTAGATATTTTTTTTAAGAGTGGAATTGAGTGTAAAAGAGCACATAATTAACCATGTCTGCAATTAATAATCAGTAACTATAACTATTATATACAAGTAATTACAGTTTTACTACATGGAGAAGCAACTATAACTGTTGGATTTAATTTTGAAGGCTTCAGAGAGCGGCGGCGCCGTCTTGGAGGTTGACCGAACAGCCTCGTATCTCCGCCGCGCCGCTGGCCGCGGAAGATTCTCCGGCACGATGGTTTCCAAAGCGTTACCTCGCCAAGGAGGACACGCCCTTTTCTGGCTCCATTTGGCACCGCCACTACCAACCGAAACCGACCATGAATTGTTCAACACCACTTCATCAACCTCTCCGATCATGATGATCTCCTCGTGTGCCATGGATTCATGAGCTGATGAGGCCACCGGATCGGAGAATTCTAGTCCGATGATGGTGCAGTACGACGCTGCTACTCCCATCACAACGAATTGCTTCCTCCAGCAGCCATCTTCGTTAGTTTTCGTCCTGCAAACTCAATTGATTGTGTCAAAATAAACGTGACACCAATCACATGGCATGTAACCAAATAGATGGTAACTTACAGTGGAATTTGAGGTGGCTTTATGGGGATGAGAGAAGCTTGTTTTGAAGATGGTGGAGGGTGAAGACCCAGGAAGCAACTGGTTCTCATCTTTGATCCTCTCTTCTTCTTGTGTGATGTATGTATTGTGCAAGCTAAGCTTTGAAAATCTCAACTACGTACAGTATAAAAGAACCAAAAAGTAATGTGAATTTGTGAATTCATATATTGTGAGGCAAGAAGTTTTTAAATACTATCTAGAATAGAATATGTTTAGAATTTTAGATACATACTACTATATTCTACAAGTTCTGCGCAATGATTATTTCACTTAGTCAGGGGCGAGTCCAAGGGTCAAGCCACTCAAGCAAGGACAATTTTTTTTTTTTTTACTAACTAAAAAAGACCTCCAGTTTTTTAATAAGTAAAAAAGACCCCCAAAATTTTAATAAATAAATATTTCTTTCGGTAAAAATGCCTCACTTTAAACTTTGCTTTAGGCCTCGTTTAGTGTTGAGTTGGCCCTGCACTTCGTGCATTGATTATGAGGTTGAAGAGTTTGATATTCGCCGATAGAATAAAGTGTATATAATGATGTTATTTATCACTTAATGCAAGTATATATGTAGCGAAGAGATTAGTCACCGTCGTCGGCGGCGTACAAAGAAAAATGAGTTATACTAATTAATTTGATTAAACTGATTTATATTTTCAACAATCAAATAAAACTAAAAAAACATATCTAGATCGAGTCAAGGTGATTATTTATTATAGATGAAAATGAATTTTATTATGTATTTAAAATTGAGATTTGTTTGAGTAATGCAAATTATAATTCAAAATGAGAAAGACGTGTAACGTATATGGTAAGACAACAACTTGGTAGTAAATGGTTATAAGTGAAAGGGATCGGTGGGATGGTAGTGGCGGTTCGTGGTTGGTGGCGTATTCCAAATTGTGAGTCTCCGGTCGGTATTCCAATTGCTTGCAGTATTTGCATTGCAGCAATTTCATCTCATCTCGTGTTGGGCAGAGGAAGAAGACACAGGGGTCACACTCTGGTATGGTCATTTGCCTCACGCATTCCATCTATATACACCAAACTTGCTTCAAACTTTGGACTTCCTTATTTCTTGGAAGGTGTTATCTAATTTTAGATTGAATAATAATATTATGATGTTACCCTCACCCTATCCTTAAGGTTTACTACCTCACTTAATTCTTATATATCCAAAATTTACACTATGATCGGTTAAGAACGAAAGACATTCGACGCTAATAATACTAAGACATAAATTTGTAACATAAAAACATTCGTCGCTAATAATTAGTTATAATTTTACTATAACCGTTGAACAAAAATAAACTTTAAAAATAAGTTATATAAATTATATCTCTAAAAATAAGTTTTATAAATTATATTTTTTTTAAGTTTAAAATTTCCACTCACTTATATATTGGTGAATGGACAAAAAAACTTTGTATTTCCAATTTGAAGGATTTAATAAAATTTATTTTCCGAATGACTAATTTATGGGTTAATTAGAAATAGCTCGTCGAGGGTTGCAAAGCATAATGTTGCTTAATGAAAGTTTAAGACGAAACATAACATACAAGTAATGGGTGAAAATATGGGTCGACCTACTTTTAAGATTTGGGTTCAAAGTCTCAACCTAACCCGCACAAAAAAGTGGGCTAAACAAGCTGGCCCAGCGGGCTAAGCCCGTTTTACCACCCATAGTACTGGTCGGCCCAGACGATTCGCAGTCACGTGGACGTCGTGTTGGTCGGTAAAGACGATCGAAATAAAGCCTTATCTCGTCCAAACAACTGATCAAGCAAGGTGGAACCAATAGAGTTAATGATTCAAATATTGCTCAAATAAAACAATTAATTCAGAGGTTATTATAGCAATGAATAAACAAATGTTAAACACCATTAATGCTCCTCATGTCGAACTCTATAAATATAGGTTAAATCGCTCTACAGCAAGGGAATTATTCATTTGCTACATATTTCTCTCCAAAGACTTTGAAATATTCTCTCTGATATTGAGCTGACCTAAGCATCAAAATGTACCTCTTTTGCAGGTATATCCTCGTCATAGATTCACACTATCTCGCCACACTCTGTATTTCAGTCTCCACCGCGCACCATCACACTCGAAGCAGATGAACTCCTATCCCAATTTCTTGAAGAACAACTTTAGAATAAAATAATACAATACATGCTTTGCTAAAAGTTCATAACTAATAAAAACAAAATAAAGAAATACATAAACATCTCCCTTAAACATATTCCACATCAAAATCAAGCATCCAACTAATATTCTCTATCAATTTTTCTTCATTACCCAATTTCAGGGTCAATCTACTCTATCAAAACTTTTACGATGAGAACAATCAAGAGCAAGTGGTTCAGTCATATCAAACATAACTTTATAAATGTAGTTTGAAATCAATCAAAAGAAGGTAGTGAAGGAAGGACAGATGGGAAATACTTTGTCCTAAGAGCGGATTTGTTCAAAGATAGGAAAGACAGTTTAGAAAACAGAGACAGAAACTAGGACAGGATGACTACTCGCTTAGAAAAGGAGAGCAAATTGAAGAAATGAGTTCAAGTCTTTATGTACTAACCCCAAATCGAATTGTTTGGGATTCCGACGTGAAGGAAATTATTTTATCTAGAATGTGGTGGCGGATAGAAGAAAAATGGATGGTAATTGTAGAAAAATGAGATTAAACACTACCTAAAAAAATAAAAACTCTAACTAAGAAGGGAGAAAACCCAAATAATTAAAATGGTTAGGGGACCTTTATTAAGAGGAGAAAACCCAAATTATTCTCATGATTTTTTTTATTCATTTTATGTCAAATCCTGAATTTTTGAAAAAGTCTTACATTATCAATATTAAATTATGTAATTTTGTATATTTTTTATTTTAAGATTACTTAAATAGATTTTAAGTGGGTTGACGTAGTGATTCAATACTTCGTCCATTAAGTAAGCGGTTAGGGATTTGATTCTCAACTTTTGTGAATGAAAAAACTTATTGGTCAGTCTCTCACCACTTATCACGTTAACTGTGGGACGAATGATTAATCTCACAGCTATTGGCTGTTGATGTTTTCCAAGAAAAAGAAAAACCAGATTTTATCATTTAAGAGTGGCTACAAAAGGGATGTTAGAAAGGATGATACTGAGAAGTCCTTTTTTGTTGTTGTTGTAATTGTAATACTTATTCTTGTGTTTTTAGTATCAGCATTAATCAGCCAAGCTGCTGGAAAATTAAAGCAACATATATACCAGTGACTCAGTGAGACCATGTGGCCCCTCAGGAACCTGAATCATTAGGGATCGATCTCAATCATCTACATGACAACTTCATATGAAGTTTCAAAATCCCAATCCGAGTTTCAAATTCTAATATCTAATTCCACCATCTCTTCATGACCGCATGAGTGAGGAAAGGGGACCATGACCATCCATTTATATCTTCATCATCTCCTCACTGTGCTGCCCAAATTAAAACAAAACACAACAGTAAGTAATTCTGCTTTTGGCAGGTAATACACCAGGCCAGAAGAAAAATTAATACACTACAGAACAAATTGTACGTTCATACATAGCACTATATATGTAAAAACTGACAGATTATAGAAGTGTTTTACAGAACTAATAACAACACTCTCTTATTGACTGTTCTTTTGGATTTGGGTTCCATAAAATTAGAAGTGAGACCCATATTTTTTTTAGTAGAGTTCACATGAATTTCAATCAATCAATTTGAAAGTGTTAGCATAGGCCATGTGCGTGCTTTAATTACAATGAATCCACAACACAGCACAAGCCAATTTATCTTTGCTGATGAAGATGACATTCATGAGCTGTGCTAGCTGTAGTAACGAATATTATTGGCATGCATTCCGTATCCGTACACAGCACCAGTGTCTTCCATGCCATATATGTTATGCAAATACATAAGTACATTACCAACTTTAACTTATTATGAACTCATCCAAATTTGACTTATCATTACTAATTTACTATGCATAGATAAAAGTAGGTGCATGAACTTTATTCCTTCATGTACAAGTGATATATGTCACTCAGATTTGTTAAATTTGCCCGTAAGAGCATCTTCAATGGGGTTGCTTAAATCCAGTTGGAGACTTAAGCAACGTTGCTAATTTTGGAGCACCACTGGAGCAACATGACGTGACAGTCTGGTTGCTTAAATTTAAGCAACGGTTGCTTATTTAAGCAACGGTTGCTTAGTTTCTCTCTCCTTACTTTTTGACTAAAAAATTATATTTTCTCTTTCATTCATGTACTTGAATAATGTCATGACCTTGAAATAATATAAATATATGAGGTATAGTGAGACCCAACCAAAAGTAAAATAAGCAACCGTGGTTGGAGGGAATTCTGTTTGGGTTGCTTAAATCCTATGTGTCAGTTTGGGCCCACCAGAATAGTGTTTAAACAACCCAACTAGCAACCTTGCATTGGAGATGCTCTAAACTAGTTTTAAAATTTCAACACATGCTATTGCACTTCTCCTTCTTTCTATGGCTCTCTCTTATTCACAAATTTATCACCCGATAAATATAATTTGTAACGGTTTCTGATTGTTACAAATTGTAGATTTTTTAAAAATTTTGACTATGCATTTTGTGATGGACAGAGCCTCCGTAAAAAATTGACCGCCACTAATCGCAGGTTGGTATATGTAGATCGTTTTTGCTTTTTTTTTTTTTAATTCATTGGAAAACAATACAAAACAAAAAACCAAACTGAGAAGCCGGTACATAGTCAACAAGAGAGTTTCCATCTTTATAGAGGATCCCCTATAACATTTACACATACATAAAGTGGTAAAGCCAGCACCCATTCTAGCAAGCCAATTAGTAGCGGTGGGCAAAGGTGAGGAATCCACTGAATGGTAATGACCCACCCTCAATTTAGCATATCTCTTATGTCATTCACAATGGGTAAGAATTGTCCCTTTTGGCTTCCTCTAATAAAGAAGCTACCAAGTATGCGCTGTCCAACTCGCACTCCACCCTTTGACATCAGCGGTTCCCTACTAAGGTTAAACCACGCTTCAAGGCCAAGGATTCCGCATGAAAAGGGTTGCTTCCATCATGTAATAAAGCACCGAAGCCTATATAATTCTTCGCATCTCGATAGCTTTCGTCTACGTTGCGCTTAATCAGAGGAGGATCCCAAGTCAAGCTTAACCTATTACTCGTTGAATCAACCATCTCATGCACCAGATCATTTTTCGCTCTTTTTTTTTTTTTTTATAAACATCTGGTACTCGGTCACCCTTTGGATGTCGCCGGATTCGGGATTTAGTCACAGTTAAGACTCATTATCCCTCCCCCAGAGTGTATTGTGTGAGGATCAAACCCGAAAGCTCTTCTCACACACTCAGCCTGTGTTGTCATTTGAGCTAGACATGTCATATTTTAATAACTACTATCAAATTTTAAGTATTCAATGTATAAACCAAAGCAAATTTTTCTTTTTCTTTTATTACATGAATACAACAAAAAGGGCCAAAGCCCGAATAGCCCAGCAATGAAACCCAGTCTAGTTCGATGAAGCCCAATAAAATTTGAGGGTTTATGAAAGCAAATAAAAGTTAAAAAAACAGTCTCTGTCCAAAAAAATAAAAAGAAAGTGGTGTAGTACAATAAAATTAGTAGTTGAAGGATTCGAAATTTGTACTACATGTACTACAATCATCAACCAGCATAAATCCAATCGTGTACTACTACTACTACTGCTACCCTGAGTTAAATGCAATTATTAGTTATAGATATTTTTTTTAAGAGTGGAATTGAACCATTCCTATAATTAATAATCGATAATCAATAATTATTATATACAAGTAGTGAGTAATTGATTACAGTTTCACATGGAGAAGCAACTATCAGTACTGTTGGATTTAGTTTTGAAGGCTTCAGCTAGCGGCGGCGCCACCTTGGCGGTTGATCGAACAGCCTCGTATCTCCGCCGCGCTGCCGGCCGCGGGAGATTCTCCGGCACGATGGTTTCCAAAGCGTTGCCTCGCCAAGGAGGACACGCCCTTTTCTGGCTCCATTTCGCACTGCCACGACCAACCGAAACCGACAATGAATTGGTCAACACCTCTTCATCATCATCAACCTCACCGGCGATCATGATAATCTCCTCTTGGGTCACGGATTCATGAGCTGACGATGCCGCCGGATCGGAGAATTCTAGGCCGATTATGGTGCAGTACGACGCTGCTACTCCCATCACAACGAATTGCTTCCTCCAGCAGTAATCTTCGTTTTTCGCCCTGCAAAATTCAATTGATCATTATGTACGTGACACCAAATAGTAAACACATGACATGTAACCAAAAACTGGTAGAACACTTACAGTGAAATTTGAGGTGGCTTTATGGGGATGAGAGAAGCTTGTTTTGAAGATGGTGGAGGGTGAAGACCGAGGAAGCAACTGGTTCTCATGTTTGATCCCTCTCGATCTTCTTGCTGCGTGTGAGTGATGTGGTATATATTGTGCAAGCAAAGCTTTGAAAATCTCAACTACAGTGTAATAGAACTACAAAGTAATATGAATTTGTGAATTCATACATAGGGGAGGCATAAAGTTTTTTAATAGGGTTAAAAACTATAACCGTCCCTGAACTTTGAGCGAGATTTGAAAACCGTCCCTCACCGGAAAATTATCTGAAAACCGTCCTCAGACTATTGAAAACTAAATTGACCCGTCCCTCCGGCCACCATCCCTCCGGCGAGGCACTTATGTGGCACGCCACGTCATTTAATGAGGATTACGTGTAATTTTTTTATTATTTAAAATTAAAAAATATCTCCAAATTATCTGAATTAACCCAATTATCCTAAATTAACCCTAAATCCCCAAATTAACCTTAAATCCCTAGTTTCCCCCCCTAAAATAACCTTAACCTTCACCTTAACCTCATCCTTAACCACCTCCTCCTAAACCTCAACCTTAACCACCACCACCCATCAGATTGGAGATAAGAGGAAGAGATCCGCTGGGATTGCAGAAAGATCTGTTGTGACATGTTCTTCTCAGTTTCTTTGTCTCTTCGAGTGGGTTTCATTACAGGTTTGGGTTTCACTCACCTCAATTTCGCTCACAAAACAGATCTGTATGTCCTGGTTCTCCTCCATCGATGCTTAATTCTGTTACCCCAATTTTCCTTCCCTTTCACCATAACCATCGTTCCTAGATCCTCCTCCTCAGTCGCCGGAGTCAGTGCTCGATCTGCATCCACAATAGTGCGGTGGTGAATGGGTTTCCGTGGTGAGTGGGTGTTACAGTGGCAGGGTCTTTTTAATTGTCTTCCCTTGTCTGATTTGATGCAGGTTTCATTGTGAATGGGTTTTTTCTGGGTTGGGGTTTATATTGATGTTGTTTGTCTAGATTTGATTTTTCTTGTTGGGGGAAGGTTTTGGGTGAGACCGTGAGAGGATGGATGAGGTGAGGAAATGGGGTTTGAGCTTTTAAGAAGGAAGAAATTGATTTTTTCCTCCTGCAGTATGTTGATGATGTTCACGGTTTGTTTCTGGGTGGGTTGAGAAGATGAAGATCTTTGAAGAAGATTGAACCCTAACTCATGAATTAGGGAAAACAGAATCATATTTGGGTGTTTTGATTATGTGTATCTTTAGGGATTTATGTTTAGGGATTAAGGTTTAGATTTAGGAATAAAGAAATTAGGAAATAATAAAAAAATTACACGTAATCCTCATTAAATGACGTGGCGTGCCACATAAGGGCCTCGCCGGAGGGATGGTGGCCGAAGGGACAGGTCAATTTAGTTTTCAATAGTCTGAGGACGGTTTTCAGATAATTTTCCGGCGAGGGACGGTTTTCAAATCTCGCTCAAAGTTCAGGGACGGTTATAGTTTTTAACCCTTTTTAATACTATCTATAAAATGTTTAGATACCTTCTATAAGTTGTGGCACACTGATAACTTCATTTTTTGCCTTGAGGTTAAGAGTTTGATTTTCACTCATAAAAATAAAACGCATGTAATGGTGCCGTTAACAAGCATGAAGAATTAGTCACTGCAGTAAAAAACTTATTGGATTCAAAGGAAAATTATTTCAATTTTCAACAATCAAATAAAACTAATTCAAGTCAAGGTGATTGTTTATTGTAGATGAAAATGAATTTTATTATGTAATTAAAATTGAGATTTGTTTGAGTGATGGAAATTACAATCCAAATGAGAAAGACATGTAACATATATGGTAAGATAACTTCATTGTAAGTGGTTCTAAGTGAAAGGGATCGGTGGGATGGTAGTGGCGGTTCGTGGTTGGTGGCGTGTTCATTCCAAATTGCGAATCTCCGGTCGGTATTTCGGTTGCTTGCAGTATTTGCATTGTAGCAATTTCATCTCATCTCGTGTTGGGCAGAGGAAGAGGACACAGGGGTCACGCTCTGGTCTGGTCATTTGCCTCACGCATTCCATTTATAATTCCATCTATATACACCAAACTTGCTTCAAAATTTCGACTTCCTTATTTCTTGGAAGGTGTTGTCTAATTTTAGATTGAATAATAATATTACGATGTTACTCTCACCCTATCTTAAGATTTACTACCTCACTTAATTCTTATCCAAAATTTACACTATGATTAAGAATGGAAAGACATTCGACGCTAATAATACAAGGCATAAAAACATTCATCGCTAATAATTAGTTATAATTTTACTAGAACCGTTGAACAATAATTTAGTTCTTTAAAAATAAGTTTTATAAATTATATTTTTAAGTTTAAAATTTCCACTCACTTATATACTGGTGAATGGACAAAAAAAAATTTGTATTTCCAATTTGAAGGATTTAATTAAATTTATTTTCCAAATGACTAATTTATGGGTTAATTAGAAAGAGCTCGCTGAGGGTTGCAAGAAGCATAATGTTGCTTAATGAGTTGTTATATCAAACGCTATAGTTAATAGTCGTCGACTATTTAGACTCTCCACAAAACCGTAGCCTTCTGGCATAGTTTTAGTGAGAACACCAGGCGTGACAGATGTATCTTCTGGATAACAAAAGAACATGAGGTGAGGGGAAAGTTCTATTAGTCCCAACAGCCGACGCCAATTGATCGGTCGTCTAACACGTCAAATCACCAGAGAGGCGTTGATTTATGAAGAAACGGTGGAACTCCGGTCAAGGTGAGCTTTATCCAGTGAGATAGGGGGTATGTCGATGCCGATCACCGTTGCCAAGCCTAGGAGGGGTCCCTCCAATGACACTATGATGCCTAAGTTAGTGGCGGGGGAGTTTAGGGAATTTTTTAAGACTTGGAGAAGAAATTGTATACTTGTCTTCAGCATGTCATGGTCTTTTATACTTGCCAATAGGTGAAGGACGATCTAGGAGGGGTCGTGAGTGCCTTGCCATCAGGTAAATGTTGAGCGTCAGGTCCTCCTATGTCTCCAACTGTCCGTAGGGATCCAAGAGTCAGGAGCTCCTCGTTAGTGAGGTATGTGTTTCGAGCTCCTCACCCACTCTTGCTGTTAGGTCGTAGGTCGATCCAGAGATGGGGCAAGTGAGGGGATGAGGATGTTAGTCAATGGGAGGCTTAACTGATCGGGTGTTAGCGGTCTTTGCTCGATCAATTAGGGGAATGGTGAGCTCATCCAAAGGTGCTCTGCAAGGTCGCTTCCCCAACATTAGTCTCTTAGATCTGGTATACACAGATTTTGGACAAAGAGGTACAAGCAAGGGTTTAGCGGCCAGAGACTGTTGACCCGAGGATATAAGGGTAGTTTTGTGGGTCTTTTATTTTATTTTTAATTTCTTTTCTGAGTTTTATGGTATTTTTATTTAATTTTCGGATTTTTATTTTTTTTAGGATTTTATGAGTTTTTATTTTGATTTGCTAGATTTTAATAGCTTTTATCTATCTTTAATTGGTATATTTTGAATTTTAAATTTGGTTAGGATTTAGGTTGTTATTTTTGGATTTTTATATTTTTTTATCTTGTTTTTATTTAATGTTAATTATAGGAAAATTCAGGAAAAAGAGAGTTAGATCCGGTATTGATGGTCCACGGACCTACCATGCATATGCGGAAATTGAATGGCTGCTGTTTCGCTCCTACCACGTGGCTTAATCATGCCAGGGGTCTACCATAAGACCGTACCCGCGAAGCACTAGAATCTACACTTAAAGCTTGGTCCACTTGGTAGATGACACGTGGCACCACTTTTGGATAGATTTTGAATTTGGCTTTTGTGAGATAGAGCCATAGAGGGATCACGTGAAGAAAACAGAAACAAAATGGGATATATTGGAAAACAACGTACAGAATGTGCTGAACGATTGAGAGTCATTAGAGAGCAGTTCTTGAGCCCTTTTTCCCAAGAGATTAGCCCTAGAACTATTAGTAATTTAAAGAACCAATTATTTTAATCATTTATTGGAATATGAAAGTCATGTTTGGCTAAACCTTTGTAGGTACTTGAGGTTTTCAGGTACTTGAGGTTTTCAGTTTGATTCTTTCGATCGTATGTTTTGAATTACTCTTAGAATCATGATTTCTAGTTTTATTTATGAATTTCCCATCTTTTATCATTGAATCTTAATGCATGAAGGTTTATCTTGCTATTTTGTATGCAATTGAGAAATCGGTAGGAAATACAGATCGAATTGATTAAGAACACATACGCCTTACAGATAAGGGTAATTTTTAATTGTGTTAGCTGGTAACCGGACTTTAATTCTCCAATTGAATTTGTTTAAGAACTAAAAGATTAGTGTTAGCAGTTTAATTGGAAGTTCTCCATAGTTAAGAGATTATCATGTAGAAACATAAGAAAACACCATAAATAAGTGAGATAATTCATGAGTTATTTAGTCTATTAAGAACATAAGTGAGATTGATGAAATCTTACCCTAGGTACTTCCCCTTTTGATTGCTTCCAATACATCATACTTGCTTTCCTCTCAATTCCGCAACTTTAAATTACATTTGTTTTCAACAACAAATTTTCATCCCAAATCTTTTTACTAAGTCTTTTTATTGATTATTGATTTAATAGGTGAAATTAATTTAAGCATCATACAACCTAAAATCAGAAACGGGAGTGAGAAAGTTAAAAGCTTAATTGTGAGTGGAAAAGTTGGTAGTTAAACAAAAGAATGAAATCAACATACAGCATATTAATCATAAATGTGAGTGAAAAAGTTGGAAACTAAATAAAAAATGCATTAAACATAGAATATAGAAATCAGAAACATGAGTGAAAAAGTTGTAAGTCAAACAGAAAATGCATTCAAAATAATAAAGGATCGTGGAGCAATCCTTAACTCCTCCTGGAATAGTAGTCCCCTAACTCCAGTCCACAAGGATCATGGAGCAAGGTGTACAAGCAAGGGTTTGGTGGTCGGAGACCAATCAAGAATCTCCTCCGGATACAAATATGAACCTGATTTATCTTCTCCACAACCTTTACGTGTCAATCCTTTTCTAGAAGCTGTCATTTTTACTTACGTGAGTTGTTCCAAGGCCAGAGCCTTCAACTTCTTTTTCTTGCATAGTGAGCTTTATCCATCCTGGTTGGTTGTGTTCTAATATGTTTAAATTCTAGCTCACTTTTAAATGCTGAAAAATAATGTTATTAGTAGGAGACATAATTTGACTAAGAATTTTTCTTGGAGAACATGAAGGCTCACAACCTCTGTTCCTCTTAAGCGTTTTATGTAACTTTTCACCCCCTAAGTTTGTGTTTGGATGGGGTAATTTTTGGGGGGAATGTGATTTTAGAGGGTATTTACAATCCCTTAAATTAAAATACCCTGTTTGGATGTCTAATAGGTGGAATTATCAAATTATTGATAATTAAATGAGGTATTTTAATGAATGGAATATAGGGTAATTAGAATCACCTCAAAATTGGAAGGAATATTAAAATCCATTTTTCTCCTTCGCTTTCATTCTCCCTCTCTCGTTCTCATCGATCCACCTCTCTCGTTTTCTCGTTCTCACCGATCCACGATGTTTCCTTCTCACTCGCTCGTTCTCTAGATCTCTCTCGATTTTCAGATCTCATCAGATCCATCAGTGGCTCTTTCTTCTCCCTTGATTAAGGTAAAATTTCTTGGTTCTCTTCACCAATCTTTACATTATTGTTGTTGTTGTTTTTTCGAATCTGCTTTTGCTTTTGGAGTTGAACATTTTATGTGAATCGTAATTATGATGGAAGATTTTGCAGATCTTGTTAGACCATGCCATGGGTTGCTGTTTGTGTTACTGAGTCTTGTAACTTGCTTTTCTATTATGTATTCGGGGCTTTCTATTGGTTACAAATGTAGAGTAGTGTATTATTTACTTACCCAAACTACATGGTATTCTAGCAAGCATAGAAAGGTGGAAAAGTGGTGCGTGACATAAGGTTGCGTGAATATCATTGTCCTGTACAAACGAAATATCTAGAGATAAAGAGGTGTCTACGTAAAATAAGCTGATATTTTGTTGTTTAGATATACCATTTTTTTTTTCTATAGCAAAGTAGTTGTAGTTGTAGAGATCGAATTGATTAAGAACACATACGTCTTACATATAAGGGTAACTTTTACTTACGTGAGTTGTCCCAATGCTAGAGCCTTCAACTTCTTTTTCTTGCATAATGGGCTTTTATCGATCCTGGTTGGTTTGTGTTCTAATATGTTTGAATGCTAGCTCACTTTTAACTGCTAAAAAACAATGTTGTTAGTATGAGACTTAATTTGACTAAGAACTTTTCTTGCAGAACATGCAGACTCACATCCTCTGTTCCTCCCAAGTGTTTTTTGTAATTTTTCACCCCCTTAAGACTTTGGGATTTAATTGTAGTTTTATGTATTTCGTGTTTGCCTATATGTAATTCATGATTTATGTTGTGTTCATCAGTTTGTCACTGCTCCCAATATTCGGAATGTTGCTCAGATAAAAGAGACTTAGAGTAGTTTGAGAGTAAGGGGCGCAATGATAACTTGAAGAAATCAACATAAACATAAATCATGGATTATATATGTAGGCAAATAGGAAAAAACACAAAAATACAACTAAATCCCAAAGCCAAGTTACAAAAAATGCTTAAGTCTACAACAAAAACATAGTTTTTTCCATGTTAAAATAAAAGTGAGGTAACATTCAAACGAAGCAACACTCAACAAAATGAGAAATCAAACAAAGTTTGCAACTAAATCTTTCTTGTTAAAAGTGGGCTAGCATTCACAAAAACAACAACAAAACATAAAAATGCATTCATCATAAAACCTAAACTCAGAAACTGAGTGAAAAAGTTAAAAGCTTAAATGTGAGTGGAAAAGTTGGTAGCTAAACAAAACAATGCGTTCAACATACAACACATTAATCATAAATGTGAGTGAAAAAGTTGAAAACTAAATAAAAAATGCATTCAACATAAAATATAGAAATTGGAAACATGAGTGAAAAAATTGTAAGTAAAACAGTAAACGCATTCAAAATAATAAAGGATCGTGGAGCAATCCTTAACGCCTCCCGGAATAGTAGTCCCCTAACTCTAGTCCACAAGGATTGTGGAGCAAGATGTACAAGCAAGGGTTTAGTGGTCGGAGAACAATCACGAATCTCCTCCCGATACAAATATGAACCTGATTTGTCTTCCCCACAACCATTACTTGTCAATCCTTTCCTAGAAGATTCCATTTTTACTTACGTGAGTTGTTCCAAGGCTAGAGCCTTCAACTTCTTTTTCTTGCATAGTGAGCTTTATCCATCCTGGTTGGTTGTGTTCTAATATGTTTAATTCTAGCTCACTTTTAAATGCTAAAAAACAATGTTACTAGTAGGAGACATAATTTGACTCAGAATTTTTCTTGCAGAACATGCAGGCTCACAACCTCTGTTCCTCCTAAGCGTTTTATGTAACTTTTCACCGCCTAAGGTTGTGTTTGGATGGGTTAATTTATTTGGGGAATGTGATTTTAGAGGGTATTTAAAATCCCATAAATTAAAATACTCAGTTTGGATGTCTAATAGGTGGAATTCTCAAATTACTGGTAATTAAATGAAGTATTTTAATGAATGGACTATAGGGTAATTAGAATCACCTCAAAATTGGAAGGAATTGTAAAATCTCTTCTTTCTCCTTCGCTTTCATTCTCACCGATCCATCTCTCTCATTTTCTTGTTCTCACCGATCCACAATGTTTCCTTCTCACTCGCTCGTTCTCTAGATTTCTCTCGATTTTAAGATCTCATCAGATCCATCAGTGGCTCTTTATTCTCCCTTGATTCAGGTAAAACTTTCTTGGTTCTCATAATCAATCTTTGCATTATTGTTGTTGTTGTTGTTGTTTCTTCGAATCTGCTTTTGCTTTTGGAGTTGAAAATTTTCATGTGAATGGTAATTATGATGGAAGATTTTGCAGAACTTGTTAGATCATGCCCTGGTTTGCTGTTTGTGTTACTGAGTCTTACAGTGTTGATAACTTGATATGCTTGACCTTTTGAACTATGATGGTAACTTGTTTTTCTATTATGTATTTGGGGCTTTCTATTGGTTACAAATGTAGAGTAGTGTATTATTTACTTACGCAAACTACATGGTATTCTAGCAAGCATATAATGGTGGAAAAGTGGTGCGTGACATAAGGTTGCGTGAATACCATTGTCAAGTACAAATGAAAAATCTAGAGATTAAGAGGTGTCTACGTAAAATAAGCTGATATTTTGTTGTTTAGATTGACCATTTGTTTTTTCTATAGTAAAGTAGTTGTAGTTTTAGAGATCGAATTGGTTAAGAACACATACGTCTAACATATAAGAGTAACTTTTACTTACGTGAATTGTCCCAATGCTAGAGCCTTCAACTTCTTTTTCTTGCATAATAGGGTTTATCCATCTGGTTGGTTTGTGTTCTAATATGTTTGAATGCTAGCTCACTTTTAACTTCTAAAAAACAATGTTGTTAGTTGAGACTTAATTTGACTAAGAATTTTTCTTATAGAACATGCAGGCATGCAATCACCATTCCTCCCAAGTGTTTTTTTGTAACTTTTAACCCCCTAAGGCTTTGAGATTTAATTGTATTTTTATGTATTTTCGTGTTTGCCTATATGTAATTCATGATTTATGTTGTGTTCATCAGTTTATTACTGCTCCCAATATTCGGAATGTTGCTTTGATAAAAGAGACTTAGTGTAGTTTGAGTGTATGGTGCGCAATGATAACTTGAAGAAATCAACATAAACATAAATCATGAATTATATATGTAGGAAAATAGGAAACAACACAAAAATACAACTAAATCCCAAAGCCAACTTACAAAAATTGCTTAAGTCCAACAAACAACATAGTTTTCTCCATGTTTAAATAAAAGTGAGGTAACATTCAAACGAAGCAGCACTCAACAAAATGAGAAATCAAATAAAGTTTGCAACTAAATCTTTCTTGTTAAAAGTGAGCTAGCATTCACAAAAACAACAACAAAACATAAAAATGCATTCATCATATAACCTAAAATCAGACACGTGAGTGAAAAAGTTAAAAGCTTAAATGTGAGTGAAAAAGTTGGTAGATAAACAAAACAATGCGTTCAACATACAACACATTAATCATAAATGTGAGTGAAAAAGATGGAAACTAAATAAAAAATGCATTCAACATAAGATATAGAAATTGGAAACATGAGTGAAAAAAATTGTATGATAAACCGAAAATGCATTCTAAATAATAAGGGATCGTGGAGCAATCCTTAATGCCTCCCGGAATAGTAGTCCCCTAACTCTAGTCCACAAGGATTGTGGAGCAAGATGTACAAGCAAGGGTTTGGTGGATGGAGTACAATCACGAATCTCCCCCCGATACAAATATGAACCTAATTTGTCATCTCCACAACCTTTACTTGTCAATTTTTTTCTAGAAGATTCCATTTTTACTTACGCGAGTTGTTCCAAGGCCAGTGCCTTTAACTTCTTTTTCTTGCATAGTGAGCTTTATCCATCCTGGTTGGTTGTGTTCTAATATGTTTGAATTCTAGCTCACTTTTAAATGCTAAAAAACAATGTTACTGGTAGGAGACATAATTTGACTAAGAATTTTTCTTATTGAACATGAAGGCTCACAACCTCTGTTCCTCCTAAGCGTTTTATGTAACTTTTCACCCTCTAAGGTTGTGTTTGGATGGGGTAATTTATCTGGGGAAATGTGATTTTAGAGGGTATTTAAAATCCCTTGAATTAAAATACACTGCTTGGATGTCTAATAGGTGGAATTCTCAAATTACTGGTAATTAAATAAGGTATTTTAATGAATGGAATATAGGGTAATTAGAATCACCTCAAAATTGGAAGAAATTGTAAAATCTCTTCTTTCTCCTTCGCTTTCGTTCTCACCGATCCACCACTCTCGTTCTCACCGATCCACGATGTTTCCTTCTCACTCGCTCGTTCTCTAGATTTCTCTCGATTTTTAGATCTCATCAGATCCATCAGTGGCTCTTTCTTCTCCCTTGATTCATGTAAGAATTTCATGGTTATCTCCACCAATCTTTGCATTATTGTTGTTGTTGTTGTTGTTGTTTTTTCGAATCTGCTTTTGCTTTTGGAGTTGAAAATTTTATCTGAATGGTAATTATGATGGAAGATTTTGCAGAACTTGTTAGATCATGCCCTGGGTTGCTGTTTGTGTTACTGAGTCTTACTGTGTTGATAACTTGATATGCTTTACCTTTTGAACTATGATGGTAACTTGCTTTTCTATTATGTATTCGGGGCTTTCTATTGGTTGCAAATGTAGAGTAGTGTATTATTTAGATACCCAAATTACATGGTATTCTAGCAAGCATAGAAAGGTGGAAAAGTGGTGTGTGACAAAAGGTTGCGTGAATACCATTGTCATGTACAAATGAAAAATCTAGAGATAAAGAGGTGTCTACGTAAAATAAGTTTATATTTTATTGTTTAGATAAACCCCTTCTTTCTCCTTCGCTTTCGTTCTCACCGATCCACCTTTCTCGTTTTCACGTTCTCTTCGATCCACCTCTCTCGTTCTCACCGATCCACGTTGTTTCCTTCTCATTCGCTCGTTTTCTAGATCTCTCTCGATTTTCAGATCTCATCAGATCCATTAGTGGTTCTTTCTTCTCCCTTGATTCTGGTAAATTTTTTTGTTTCTCTTCACCAATCTTTGCATTATTGTTGTTGTTGTTGTTGTTTTTTGAATCTGCTTTTGCTTTTGGAGTTGAAAATTTTATGTTAATGGTAATTATGATGGAAGATTTTGCAGAACTTGTTAGATCATGCACTGGGTTGCTGTTTGTGTTACTGAGTCTTACTGTGTTCATAACTTGATATGCTTTACCTTTTAAACTATGATGGTAACTTGCTTTTATATTATGTATTCAGGGCTTTCTATTGGTTACAAATGTAGAGTAGTGTATTATTTAGATACCCAAATTACATTGTATTCTAGCAAGCATAGAAAGGTGGAAAAGTGGTGTGTGACAAAAGGTTGCGTGATTACCATTGTTCTGTATAAACGAAAAATCTAGAGATAAAGAGGTGTCTACGTAAAATAAGCTGATATTTTATTGTTTAGATAAACCATTTGTTTTTTTTCTATAGCAAAGTAGTTGTAGTTGTAGAGATCGAATTGATTAAGAACACATACGTCTTACATATAAGGGTAACTTTTACTTACGTGAGTTGTCCCAATGCTAGAGACTTCAACTTCTTTTTCTTGCATAATGAGCTTTATCCATCCTGGTTGGTTTGTGTTCTAATCTGTTTGAATGCTAGCTCACTTTTAACAGCTAAAAAACAATGTTGTTATTTTGAGACTTAATTTGACTAGGAATTTTTCTATTAGAACATGCAGTCTCACAACCTCTGTTCCTCCCAAGTGTTTTCTGTAACTTTTCACCCTCTGAGGCTTTGGGATTTAATTGTATTTTTATCCATTTTCGTGTTTGCCTATATGTAATTCATGATTTATGTTGTTTTCATCAGTTTATCACTGCTTCCAATATTCGGAATGCTGCTCAGAAAAAAAAAACTTATAGTAATTTGAGAGTAAGGAGCGCAATGATAACTTGAAGAAATCAACATAAACATAAATCATGGATTATATATATAGGCAAATAGGAAAAAACACAAAATTACAACTAAATCCCAAAGCCAACTTACAAAAAATGCTTAAGTTTCCATGTTAAAATAAAAGTGAGGTAACATTCAAACGAAGCAACACTCAACAAAATGAGAAATCAAATAAAGCTTTCAACTAAATCTTTCTTGTTAAAAGTGGTCTAGCATTCAAAAAAACAACAACAAACATAAAAATGCATTCATCATACAACTTAAAATTAGAAACGTGAGTAAAAAACTTAAAAGCTTAAATGTGAGTGGAAAAGTTTGTAGCTAAACAAAACAAATCGTTCAACATACAACACATTAATCATAAATGTGAGTGAAAAAGTTGGAAACTAAATAATAAAATTCATTCAACATAAAATATAGAAATTGGAAACATGAGTGAAAAAGTTGTAAGTCAAACAGAAAATGCATTCAAAATAATAAAGGATCGTGGAGCAATCCTTAACTCCTCCCGAAATAGTAGTCTCCTAACTCTAGTCCACAAGGATCGTGGAGCAAGATGTACAAGCAAGGGTTTGGTGGTCGGAGACCAATCACGAATCTTCTCCCGATACAAATATGAACCTGATTTGTCTTCTCCACAACCTTTACTTGTCAATCCTTTTCTAGAAGCTTCCATTTTTACTTACGTGAGCTGTTCCAAGGCCAGAGCCTTCAACTTCTTTTTCTTGCATAGTGAGCTTTATCCATCCAGGTTGGTTGTGTTCTATTATGTTTGAATTCTAGCTCACTTTTAAATGCTAAAAAACAATGTTATTAGTAGGAGACATAATTTGACTATGAATTTTTCTTGCAGAACATGCAGGCTCACAACCTCTGTTCCTCCTAAGCGTTTTATGTAACTTTTCGCCCCTTAAGGTTGTGTTTGGATGAGGTAATTTTTGGGGGAATGTGAGTTTAGAGTGTATTTAAAATCCCTTAAATTAAAATACTTGTTTGGATGTCTAATAGGGGGAATTCTCAAATTACTGGTAATTAAATTAGGTATTTTATTGAATGGAATATAGGGTAATTAGAATCACCTCAAAATTGGAAGGAATTGTAAAATCCCTTCTTTCTCCTTCGCTTTCCTTCTCACTCTCTCGTTCTCACCGATCCACGTTGTTTCCTTCTCACTCGCTCGTTCTCTTGATCTCTCTCGATTTTCAGATCTCATCAGGTCCATCAGTGGTTCTTTCTTCTCCCTTGATTCAGGTAAAATTTTGGTTCTCTTCACCAATCTTAGCATTATTGTTGTTGTTGTTGTTTTTTGAATCTGCTTTTGCTTTTAGAGTTGAGAATTTTATGTGAATGGTAATTATGATTGAAGATTTTGCAGAACTTGTTCGATCATGTCATGAGTTGCTGTTTTTATTACCGAGTCTTACAGTGTTGATAACTTGATATGCTTGACCTTTTGTACTATGATGATAATTTGCTTTTGTATTATGTATTGGGGGCTTTCTATTGGTTATAAATGTAGAGTAGTGTATTATTTACATACCCAAATTACATGGTATTCTAGCAAGCATAGAAAGGTGGAAAAGTGGTGTGTGACAAAAGGTTGCGTGAATACCATTGTCATGTACAAATGAAAAATCTAGAGATAAAGAGGTGTCTACGTAAAATAAGTTTATATTTTATTGTTTAGATAAACCATTTGTTTTTTTCTATAGCAAAGTAGTTGTAGTTGTAGAGATCGAATTGATTAAGAACACATACGTCTTACATATAAGGGTACCTTTTACTTACGTGAGTTGTCCCAATGCTAGAGACTTCAACTTCTTTTTCTTGCATAATGAGCTTTATCCATCCTGGTTGGTTTGTGTTCTAATCTGTTTGAATGCTAGCTCACTTTTAACAGCTAAAAAACAATGTTGTTATTTTGAGACTTAATTTAACTAGGAATTTTTATATTAGAACATGCAGTCTCACAACCTCTGTTCCTCCCAAGTGTTTTCTGTAACTTTTCACCCTCTGAGGCTTTGGGATTTAATTGTATTTTTATGCATTTTCGTGTTTGCCTATATGTAATTCATGATTTATGTTGTTTTCATCAGTTTATCACTGCTTCCAATATTTGGAATGTTGCTCAAATAAAAAGACTTAGAGTAGTTTGAGAGTAAGGAGCGCAATGATAACTTGAAGAAATCAACATAAACATAAATCATGGATTATATATGTAGGCAAATAGGAAAAAACACAAAAATTCAACTAAATCTCAAAGCCAACTTACAAAAAATGCTTAAGTCTCCAACAAACAATATAGTTTTTTCCATGTTAAAATAAAAGTGAGGTAACATTCAAACGAAGCAGCACTCAACAAAATGAGAAATCAAATAAAATTTGCAACTAAATCTTTCTGGTTAAAAGTGGGCTAGCATTCACAAAAACAACAACAAAACATAAAAATGCATTCATCATACAATTTAAAATCAGAAATGTGAGTGAAAAAGTTAAAAGCTTAATTGTGAGTAGAAAAGTTGGTAGCTAAACAAAAGAGTGCATTCAACATACAACATATTAATCATAAATGTGAGTGAAAAAGTTGGAAACTAAATAAAAAAATGCATTCAACATAGAATATAGAAATCGGAAACATAGGTGAAAAAGTTGTAAGTTAAACAGAAAATGCATTCAACATACAACATATAAATCAGAAACCTGAGTGAAAAATTTGAAAGCTAAACATAAGAATGCATTCAACATACAATCTAGAAATAAAAAAATTGAGTAAAAAAGTTTAAAGCTTGGGAGCTTGGGAGCTAAACGAGGCTCCACTTGGAAGCTTGGGAGCTAAACGAGGCTCCACTTGAATATGGATGAGTTTTTATTGCATCCAGTGTTTTTAAGTCGGCCTTGTCCAAAAAGACCCTAAGAGCTAACATTCTTGGACTTGCCAGCTACATAATTAAGTTGCGACTACTTGCCTCAGTATTGGTCCAATGTTTTGCATAATCATAATCATCGACCATATTTTAATGTTGTGTTGCTGGTGTCGGGCCTCATTGGTTTTCTTTATGGTTTGTGGGCTGTTCACGAAGATACACTCTTGTATCATATACTACTCTGGTGCTGCACTCTTCGAGTTGTCTATTATGTTGGTTATCCTTTATTTCTTGACAAATATGCATTCATTCAAAATATAAATCAAATAAAAAAGAAATGACAGAGAAACCTAGAAAAATTTGAAGGGATGAGCTTGAGAGAAGCAGAAGGTGCGCTCATCCTCATCCTGATCAACATCATCATCTTGCAGTTCAGGTTGGAGGGTTAAGAGCAGTTTGGATATTTTAGAGTGTGAAGGGAAAAAGAAAAGGCAAAATGAGAGAGATGTAAATGATGAAGAAAATCCAAATGGGTAAAGATATGCTTGCATGTTGAATGGGCTGAGCCAGATTTTCACCGTGAATGGGCAACCTCCTCTCAAAGTAAATCAATTATTAAAAAAATATACCATAGCATACCAAACCAGATATCTTGTGATTGACTAATCGATACTAGCAAAGTATCTCTAGAACCTTTCTAGTCCCCTAAAGTATTTTAAACGACACCGTAAACTTCCATAAAAAAACAGCAGATATCTTTCTTCGAAGTACGCATAAAATTCTTGATGAAGAAGGCCTGTCGTAGGCTCTGTTGTTGGACAATGATGCTGACAAGTGCTTCTCATGAACCTTAATAAAGACTTAAGCTTCATACGATCATATTTATTTTCTTTGATCTTGTCAATCAAAACTTGCGATTCAATCACCGGAGTCCAATCGTTGTTAGTGAAACCTTTGTACCACATAGTTGTAAATCCGCTACAGAATGAGAGTCATAAGGTTCAACATCGAATGTATTGCTAGCTTCGTTCAAGAATGCTAGTCTTTTTTCTGAAGACCAAAACATTGGATGATTGATAACTTCATTTACTTTCAACCTTGACTCATATTTACGAGATAATAAGCCATCTATTAGGTCCATAGCTTCATTGTTACTCTTGATTTTGTCAAGAATATTGTCTCTTCTCAGAATTTCCCATTCACCACTAGCAGGGTTGTCACCATATGTATGCTTTTCGGCACTAATACAATCAAGAAAAATTCTTCCTACATTGAACATGCCTCTAGCCTTTAGATTTCTAGGTTTCTTAATTGAAGTGTTCTGACACTAATGCAACTTGTGAAGTTTGACAATTTCCCGCATAATTCTTTTTTCCTTTGCTATGAGGATATCATTGGCCCTAAAATTTGTATGCACAATTGCTTGACGGTGTAACTCGCTTAAGCCACTGACAACATCCCTCATTATTTTTAAAAGCTGATTATATGGGAAAAAAAATTCGTCCACAGTCTTTCTCATCCCTCTCCAAGTCCAACTGAGACAAAAACCTTGCACTCAGTTGGTTGCCAGGCACTGATCCATTTTCATACCATGAAATCAGCTGTGATAAATTGCAACCACACCTTTCTAGGACAATACAATATTCTTATGTAGTACGAATTCGATTATAAAATCGTACTATGTTCAGGTAGTGGTAGTATCGCTTAAAATTTTATGTTCTAATTTGGCTGATTCAGCGTAATTTGAGGCTTTAACCGCTATTTTGTGGTCGCAATGAACCCCCTCGAATATTATAGCTCCATTCATGCATCTCAAAATTTCTATTCTTTCATCCATAATGTGTCTATCTTCTTTTGTTTTTGCATCCTTATTTTTTGTAAACTACACCGTAAACTTCCATCAACAACAACAAATATCTTTCTTCGAAGTACACATAAAATTCTTGATGAAGATGGCCTGACGTAGGCTCTATTGTTGGACTATGATACTGACAAATACTTCTTATTAACCTTAATAACAACTTAAGCTTCGTATGATCATATTTATTTTCTTTGATCTTACCAATCAAAACTTGCGATTCAATCACCGGAGTCCAATCGTTGTTAGTGAAAACCTTTGTACCACATAGTTGTAAATCCACTACAGAATTAGAGTCACCAGGTTCAACATCAAATGTATTGCTAGCTTCGTTCAAGAATGCTAGTCTTTTTTCTGAAGACCAAAACATTGGATGATTGATAACTTCATTTACTTTCAACCTTGACTCATATTTACGAGATAATAAACCATCTAATAGGTCCATAGCTTCATTGTTACTCTTGATTTTGTCAAGAATATTGTCTCTTATCAGAATTTGCCATTCACCACTAGCAGGATTGTCACCATATGTATGCTTTTCGGCACTAATACACTCAAGAAAAATTCTTCCTATATTGAACATGCCACTTGCCTTTAGATTTCTAGGTTTCTTAATTGAAGTGTTCTGACACTAATGCAACTTGTGAAGTTTGACAATTTCCCGCATAATTCTCTTTTCCTTTGCTATGAGGATATCATGGCCCTAAAATTTGTATGCACAATTTCTTGACGGTGTAACTCGCTTAAGCCACTGACAACATCCCCCATTATTTTTAAAAGCTGATTATATTGAAAAAATTCTTTCGTCCACAGTCTTTCTCATCCCTCTCCAAGTCCAACTGAGACAAAAGCCTTGCACTCAATTGGTTGCCAGGCATTGATCCATTTTCATACCATGAAATCAGCTGCGATAAATTGCAACCACACCTTTCTAGGACAATACAATATTCTTATGTAGTACGAATTCGATTATAAAATCGTACTATGTTCAGGTAGTGGTAGTATCGCTTAAAATTTTATGTTCTAATTTGGCTGATTCAGCGTAATTTGAGGCTTTAACCGCTATTTTGTGGTCGCAATGAACCCCCTCGAATATTATAGCTCCATTCATGCATCTCGAAATTTCTATTCTTTCATCCATAATGTGTCTATCTTCTTTTGTTTTTGCATCCTTATTTTTTGTAAACTACACCGTAAACTTCCATCAACAACAACAAATATCTTTCTTCGAAGTACACATAAAATTCTTGATGAAGATGGCCTGACGTAGGCTCTATTGTTGGACCATGATACTGACAAGTACTTCTTATTAACCTTAATAACAACTTAAGCTTCGTATGATCATATTTATTTTCTTTGATCTTACCAATCAAAACTTGCGATTCAATCACCGGAGTCCAATCGTTGTTAGTGAAAACCTTTGTACCACATAGTTGTAAATCCACTACAGAATTAGAGCCATCAGGTTCAACATCAAATGTATTGCTAGCTTCGTTCAAGAATGCTAGTCTTTTTTTCTGAAGACCAAAATATTGGATGATTCATAACTTCATTTACTTTCAACCTTGGCTCATAATAATCCATCTATTAGGCCCATAGCTTCATTGTTACTCTTGATTTTGTCAAGAATATTGTCTTTTCTCATAATTTGCCATTCACCACTAGCAGGGTTGTCACCATATGTATGCTTTTCGGCACAAATACACCTAAGAGAAATTCTTCCTACATTGAACATGTCTCTAGCCTTTAGATTTCTATGTTTCTTAAATGAAATTGTTCTGGTACTAATGCAACTTGTGAAGTTGGACAATTTCCCGCATAAATCTCTTTTCCCTTTGTTTATGAGGAGATCATTGGCCCTCAAATCTGTATGCACAATTTCTTGACAGTGTAACACACTTAAGCCAATGAAAACATCCCCCATTATTTTTAAAAGCTGATCAGATGGAAAAAATTCTTTCGTCCACAGTCTTTTCTCATCCCTCTCTAAGTCTAACTCAAACAAGAACCTTGCACTCAGTTGGTTGTCAGGCACTGATCCATTTTTATAGCATGAAATCACCTGCGATAAATTGCAACCACACCTTTCTAGGACAATACAATATTCTTATGTAGTACAAATTTGATTATAAAATCATACTATGTTCAGGTAGTGGTAGTATTGCTTAAAATTTTATGTTCTAATTTGGCTGATTCAACGTAATTAGAGGCTTTAACCGCTATTTTGTGGTCGCAATGAACCCCCTCGAATATTATAGCTCCATTCCTGCATCTCGCAATTTTTATTCTTTCATCCATAATGTGTCTATCTTCTTTTGTTTTTGCATCCTTATATTTTGTAAACTACACCGTAAACTTCCATCAACAACAGTAGATATCTTTCTTCGAAGTATACATAAAATTCTTGATGTAGATGGCATGTCGTAGGCTCTATTGTTGGAGCATGATACTGACAAGTGCTTCTTATGAACCTTAATAACGACTTAAGCTTCGTATGTTCATATTTATTTTCTTTGATCTTACCAATCAAAACTTGCGATTCAATCACCGAAGTTCAATCGTTGTTAGAGAAAACATTTGTGGCACGTAGTTGTAAATTCGCTACAAAATGAGAGACATCAGGTTCAACATCAAATGTATTGCTAGCTTAGTTCAAGAATGCTAGTCTTTTTTCTGAAGACCAAAATATTGGATGATTGATAACTTCATTTACTTTCAACCTTGACTCATAATAAGCCACCTATTAGGTCCATAACTTCATTGTTACTCTTGATTTTGTCAAGAATATTGTCTTTTCTCATAATTTTCCATTCACCACTAGCAGGGTTGTCACCATATGTATGCTTTTCTGCACAAATACACTCAAGAAAAATTCTTCCTACATTGAACATGTCTCTAGCCTTTAGATTTCTGAGTTTCTTAAATGAAAGTGTTCCGGCACTAATGCAACTTGTGAAGTTGGACAATTTCCCACATAAATCTTTGTTCCCTTTGGCCATGAGGAGATCATTGGCCCTCAAATCTGTATGCACAATTTCTTGACGGTGTAACACACTTAAGCCACTGACAACATCCCCATTATTTTTAAAAGCCGATCAGATGGAAAAAATTCTTTCGTCCACAGCCTTTTCTCATCCCTCTCTAAGTCCAACTCAAACAAAAACCCTGCACTCAGTTGGTTGTCAGACACTGATCCATTTTTATACCATGAAATCAACGGCGACAAATTGCAGCCACACCTTTCTAGGACAATACAATATTCTTATGTAGTACAAATTCGATTATAAAATCGTACTATGTTCGGGTGGTGGTCAGTATCGCTTAAATTTTCTGTTCTAATTTGGCTGGTTCAGCATGATTAGAGGCTTTAACCCCTATTTTCCGATTCGGGTGGTGGTCCATCTTCTTTTGTTTTTGCATCCTTAGTTTCCGGATCCTCAATTTGTCCACCTCCAAAGGCCTACACTACGCTGACCAGTAGGAGAATAATTAGTAGGAATGTCCACAGAAACCACGCACGAAACCATGACTCCTTTGATGGATTTGAAGGCGGTGATAAGGCAGTGTCTTCTCCTGTAGCTCAACATGTGGCACATATATTTCTTAATATTAAATTGCATCGTTGGAGTTTGAGACAATGCAGAATGAGCAGATTATATAGAATACGAAGTAAATAACAACAACCTTCGAGAGCTTGATGTAATCGCAGAAGATGTCAAGAGCACAAACAATGAACTTGCGGTATGAAAAATCATCAATAATCTCATTACTTCGTTCTATATGGAAGCAGCGACTATCCTTATAGATAACAGGATGCCATCCAACCTCAGGGGTCATCTAGAATGATGTCCCCTTGCATGAGTTAATGTCATTTAATTCATTTGCCTCTTTGTGTGAAGTCTTCATTTCTCTATTCCACCAAAATTCAAATTGTTTTCTGTCCATTTCTTTCTTGCTCGCAATTCATCTCCATTCCACTTTACAATTAAGAGTTTTTCAGCACCAATGCAATCCTAGACGATCCATTTCAACCCGGGTTCTGCTTGCTGGTGTCGACGGGGATTTGAACGCCTTCGATTTCAACAGGCTCCTCCTCGACGGCGTCGACAATCACCATTGGATATTTCTCCGCCACCCACCGGTAGAACGCCGGCACTCTCATCTTCTTCTCTCAGATCCCAAATTTGACACAGCAAGTAGAAATTGTGAACCGAGAATTGATAATCTAAGCCACAAAGGCCATTTCCAGATCGAAAAAGAGATGGTGATTGAGATAATCAGAAGTGAATCTAGTTCGATTGGTAGAAATGGAAGAAATTAGTGAAAACACGTTGGGATTTTCTGCTACTTGCAGCTCCAATTCCTTGCTAGAAGGTTCGATTCACATAGGGATTTGGGTTTAACACCCCACCCATTAGGCCCCCGGCCCCACCTGAAGGGGGGAAATTACCAGAAACCCAGTTGATTAATAACGGTAAATGATTACCCGACAATATAACGGGTAATCATTTACCGATCGTGTTTAAAAATATAAACACGGCAGTTTGGGTTTTGAAACCCATAATTTCAAAACCCAAATTTCCCTCCTTAAATCGCACCCTCTGCAATCTCTCCCAAAATCCGGTTCCACTACTTCAATCTCCCTCAAAGCTCCGTTCTAATCATCATCAAAGCTCCCTCAAAGACCCATTCCATTACATTCAAAAGGTAAGTTTTGATTTTCAATGATTCTCACATTTCAAGTTTGAATTAGGTGAATGATTGAACACTAAGGTAGTTGATTGATGATTAGAGGTAGGTCAGGCCAACAATCTCGAGCAAGGGTAGTTTGTATTTGCTGGTCTTGTATGTGCAATCCATGATCACTACATATGGGAATGTGTTGAAAAGTTTGACAGCATTCGAATGAGCCCAAAATATGTCTCTAATCACTTCCAATCCGGGTTCATTTCTTTCAAAGTGAACATACTTCTCACCGTCCAACTTCTTCAGCAAGTATTGCATCTCTGTCATTGACCCACGAACGGATTGTCTGAACCGCTTGCAAACACCGTAAATTTGTTGGATGGTAGTCAAGTTTGAAGGATATTTTTCCTTCAAGGACGCCAACATCTTTCTAGGTGGAACCCAAGTCTTAGCCTGATTTATCACGTCCTCCTTCGCCTCACTATTCAGTCGACCAGCGTAATTGTGGCCAAGTAGTGACTCAGCTGCGAGATGGATGTGTCTACCATTCATCACCTTCAACCACCAACCTTTACCATCTTTCGTACGTCGTCCTTTTAGCCTAAAAGGACAACCTGCATTTTGTGTTGACGTTCCTTCAACAAGATCAGGATCTCTGTAGGGAATATACACACTATGCTTCTCACACCCCAGAATGACATATTCTTTTCTTCCCTTCGCACCACTATCAGACTTTGTTGTCACCAAAACAAAATTATTTGCCATAGAAATGTCGCGAACCCATTTCATAAGATCATCTTTCAAAGGGAAACGCTGTTTCAGGATAAACAAGACATAAGGCATAAAACAAGGCATAAACAAAGCAAAGCATAAACAAAACATGCAAAAATTTGTGCAATGAGTACCTGATTAGTATGATACAAATGAGAGACATCTATAGTTATAATCGGAGGTTCAGCAGCATGTATCAATTGTGATTCACCAAAAAGAAAGGAATCTGTCATCCCTGGAACCCAAACGGTAAATCAATATCCGACACAATAACGGTAAATCAAAATCCGATCCTATAACGGAATATCATAATTCGACACCATAACGGTAAATCATTTACCGATATAGTTCACGATACAGCAGCCTAAATTACCAACTTAACTAACTAAACTAACTACTTAAACTAACAACTAACTACTTAAACTAACTATAAATAAAGTACCAAAAGCTAACAACACTTACCAGAAGTTTAAAGCTTTCCCTTGGTGGTGGTGGTGTTGGTGGTGGTGTTGGTGGTGGTGGTGGTGGAAATGTGGAGATGGTGGTGGTGGTGGGAAGGTGAAATGTGAGGGAGGAGTGGAGTAATGGTAGAATAAGGTTGTGTGGGCGAGTTATGGGGGGCTGGTGGGGGGTTGTTCATGGAGGAGTAATGGTGGAGGGGTTGGTGGAGGGAGGAGTAATGGTGAAAAGGTGATCAAACTGTCAGAAATAAAAACGGTAAATGATTTACCGATTCATATTTTGAAAACGGTAAATCATTTACCGATGGGTACTTTTGGGATAAAAAAAAAAGGCAGGGGCGCGTAGACTAAAGGGTGGGGCGCCAAACCCAAATCCCATTCACATACCTTTGAAGCTAGGGCACAGCAGCACCAATGCCATGGCAGAGAGAAAGAGAAATCGCGTGAGTGAACTTGGTTTGTTGGAACACGCTAACACGCTCAGTATCGCGAAGTGCAAATGCATAAAACGTGAAAACGCTCAGTATTCTGAAACAAGTTTTAAAAACCACAGTTTGCGAAATGAATAAAATAGTGATGATAAAGTTACATCACTATTTTCATCACAAATTTCCAACGGATTCAGTGACGAAAATATTTAATGAAAGATAATTTCGTATCAAAATCCGTAACTATACACAAAATGAAAATTTTAGTTACGAAATTTGTGATGAAATGTTTCGTGGCCGAAATTTCCGTCACAAATTTTGTTACTAAATACCTGCAAAATAATTCCGTCACATTTTTATCAAATCCGTCACTAAAGTCGTAACTATTAGCCATGAACTATAATCCGTCACTAAATTCCATAACTAATTTGCACTTTTATAGTAGTGTAGTATGAATGAAGAAGTGCAGCCCAGTGTGGAGTCAAGTACTAAATATAGTGACGTAAAGGTATTGAGAGGGATGAATGCTTTAGTAAGGGATCCCAATGGTGGAGGGACATCGGAAGGGTCAGTGCTGGAAGTCTAGAGGGTAATTAGTTTGAGAAGAATATTAAAAGAGTGGTGGGAGATGGGAAAGAGGTGGCTTTTTGGATGGAGCCTTGGGTGGGGGAGGCAGGCCTAAAACAGAAATATGGGAGGCTGTTCGAGATTTCTGATCAAAAAGGAAGGTGCGGTGGCAGAAATGGGTGAGGAGGGTTGGGAGTGGCGGTTTAGGTGGAGGAGGGGTTTATTTGTGTGTATTTCAATACCTTTTGCAGGATCTGGCGGTGGTACAGCCAAAAAGAGAACATAAGGATGGTTGGAGGTGGCTGCAGGACCCTCAAGGGAAGTACACAGTTAAATCTGCATACTTATTCTGTATTTTACAAATTAGTCACTTCAATGAATTGTGAAATAGCTATGAAGTTCTTGAGACCCCATTGTTGTGTTGTCACTTGAATTGTTTATATTTCGTCAAAGTCCTTGATGGAAACATTTCACTTCAAATCATTATACTTGTTTCTTGACTATGGAATCCTATCAGCTTCAGTTTTATGAGTTATTCCACTAATCCAGACCTATCAATGGCAAAGCCTGCTTATGCAGGTTTGAAATCTCTCTCCTTTTCAGTTTTGGAGTGAATAGAGGAAGTTCATTTTCCAACTTCTGACTGTTCACTGCTTTGAAAAATTATTTAAGTTGAAATTATTTGAAAAGTGGAGAAGTTTTTATAGGAGATTCATTCAACAGAAAAGACAACATAAGAGATCATTAAAAACCATACAACTAATATTTGCATTTTCTTAAACTCTGTCATTTTGCTTCAGGGTTTGCAAAGTACCAGATATCAAGGAAGAAGAGCCCTTGGATTTTGAGAAATGAAGCTCCTTAATATTTTAATAAAGACAAGTTTTCAAGTATGGACCCTGCCAGTAAGCATTTTAATTGTGAAACTTATAAAGCATAATTATATTTGCACTTCAAAGGTATATTAATCATTTAATTCAAAGAAAGATAAGAATGCAAAACCGGAACAATATAAGCTCATGGTTAGGTTTAAGCTTGATGCATTCATAGAGTCAAAAGAAAATGCAAAACGGATTTAGGACACCATAAAGTGGATATTAGTCATGTAAGGTTCAATATATAAGTAGCAGGCTCTTTGGTGGTTCAAGGGAAAAA